>NW_010532669.1:0-15022 GCF_000687285.1 Phaethon lepturus
ATTAATTTCCCCATGTTGAGTCTGTTTTGCCGATGACGGTAGTTGGTGACTGATCTCTCCCTGCCCTTATCTTGACTCAGGGGCCTTTTATTAGATTTTCTCTCCCCTGCCCAGCTGAGGAGGGGAGCGACTGAGTGGCTTTGGTGGGCACCTGGTGTCCAGCCAGGGTCAACCCACCTCAATTTAATAACTTGAAATAATAATTTGCAGGTAGATCTAATTAAATTGCTACATCTTAATCTAGCAAATGTTTTTTTCTTAACTGTGTTCTATTTAAGAATGCTTGCATATTTCAGTGCTAGATGATATATGAACAGATAGATACATTAGATCCTTTTTTTTTAAAAATTTATTCATTTTTCATAAGTAATTCATGGAATAGTTGAAATGAACTAATTGCAGACTATGAGTACTTTGTAAATTATAGAACTGGACTATCAGATAATTGTGGCATGTTATTGAAACAAACTCTTCAGTGACTGTGACTAGACCTTCTGACTTCCAGAAAGATGAAGTAGGAAAAATACTAAATTATAAACAGAGGGTTTATGGTATCAAATTTTATTCAAATAAATATATGCCATGCATTGCAGACCTTAAATATTTTGCCAAAGACATGGTTTGGATCTGTAGAAACATTGTATATGCCATACCTGTTTGTGAAAAATACTTGAGACTTTCTGTATTTATTTTTAATCTAATGGCAGAAGAAGTAAAATGAGGTCATCCAGAGAAGAGCAACGAAGCTGGTGAGGGGTCTGGAGCACGAGTCTTATGAGGAGCAGCTGAGGGAACTGGGGTTGTTCAGTCTGGAGAAGAGGAGGTTGAGGGGAAACCTCATCGCTCTCTACAACTACCTGACAGAGGGTTGTAGCAGGGTAGGTGTTAATCTCTTCTCCCCAGTAACAAGCAATAGGATGGGTGTAAACAGCCTCAATTGCAATTGTGTTTAACATTTGCAAAACCTCAGATTTTAATCTCTGTAACTTCCACAGATGTTCTGAAATAGATCGAATCCAGCTGAACTCTTTCCAACTGCACATCACTGTGAGATAGGGCAGAATCCAGCCTTCAGGGAGGGGAGCGGAAGTTCCTTTTCCAGGTTGAGAAATTATTTATCTTTACTTCATCTATTGTAGACACAATAAAAACAAGCCCTTTTTTTTTTTAGTAAAGACAACATGCATTATTAAATAGAGCATCTATTCATATGTTACACTCTTTTATTTATTCATTTCACTTTTGCAAAATCCTATTCACAAACATCCCTTGGGCATTTTTTTTTCTAGTGAGGTGAGTAAAATATAATTGTTTTCTCATCATCCTTATCCATTATGGTAAACGGCCAGCCGAGTACATTTTGCTTCTCTGCTCATAAACTTAAACGAAACATTTGCTTGACTGATTTTATTATTTCCTCAGACTTATTCCAACTCCATTCTAAGTATGTATAGGTAATAACATAATTGTATCAAAGTTCAAGTAATCAAATGTGTAAGAACAATCTGAAACGCATATGCTCAATCTCAGAAATGTTTGCCATTAGAACTAACATTTTCCTTAACTCTGTTGCTCCCCTTCCTCTGCCCTAAGGCAAAATCTTATTATCTTTGTTCTATCACAGCCCAGATCTTATTTTATTTTTGTCTATCTTTTAATATTTACTCAAAATCCATTTCGGGAAAGGAGCCTGGTAGATTACCCAAGAGATTAACAAATAAAAGTTTTGCGAAGAATATTCTCCTTACACACCTCGTCAGGATACAGACTTACATACAGCTGCTATTTTCAGTCTGGATACAGGATCATCGTTACCCCAAACTTAGAAGGATGTTTGGCTTGAACTTTCTCTGCAGAAAACATCCTGCCTTTCCATGTTTAGAGTTGAATCGCTGAACTTTCATGTTTCAAGATTCTTGCTGGACTGAGCAGGCTTTCGAGCCAGTGGAGGTTGAGTCTGACCTTATGTGCAGTTCCTTGGCACAAGCTGTGTTTAGTGCCACTTTCAGATGGTTTCGTTACACAGAAGAACAAATGCCCCAGGCTTCCCAGGTATTCCACTTTCCCATGCATGCTCTCCTCTTTGCTCCACGCCAGAGAAAATCCCGCTATATATGTTATATTTAACCCTCTAGGAATGGGGAAACCAGCCTTTTGATAATCTGTGCCAGACCAGTTCAGGAGAGCCACAAATAGCCAAAACCCATCAAAGTCTTTTTTTCCTGGATTTCTCGCTGCTTCCAGAACCCTTTGGGGTTAAGCACAGTATTTCCTTAGAAAATCCAAGACTTGCCTGCAGCCTTTTTCCTCCCCCTTCTTGTGCAGTTACATTGCCTTCTTCAGAAAGACATGATGAAGTAAGAGTAATCATAAATTAAGAGGCCCCCAGCATTCCTTTAGCTCCTGCTTTCTCCTTGTTCTGCCAGTTCCCCTATTCGGTTTGTCAGTGCTGCCACATAGCATTTCTGCAACAGCAGCTACAGTAGGGTGGTAGGCTGCTTACTCTGCAAATTATTACAGAGGAGAAATTAGTTTTCTGAAACCCTAGCTCCTTAGTTGAGATGGTTATAACTGATCAGGTTATGTGTGCAGAATATTGCCTCCAATGTATAACAACTGCAAAAAACCCATTGCTTGTCTCCCATATATGGGGCAGTTCAGCACTACAGTCAATGCAGGGAGTCTCTGGAGCATGAAAACTCAAAGGGCTCTGACAGATAGCTTCTGCCAAATATTGATGGGGCAGTTAAGTTTTTACCACTCCTGCTCCTGGATAGCTCTGTAGTATTCAAGGTGAGGCAAGGTAGAGAAAGAAGAATGACCTTTTTGGCCAAACCACTGAAAACTGGCCCTGTATTGTACAGTCACGGTGCTAGTTGGCACATCCTGTGGAAACATATAAGCCTTCTCCTTCTCAGGTTAGCAGTAGCCACCAAATTCTCAGTAAGGCATAATAAAATGAAGCCCGTGTTAACAGAACCACAATTTTAGCTTATTGATGAAGTTGCTTTGCTGGAGTAGACCCTATGTAGGTAAGCAGACTAAGATCACCTTCTGATGAAACTAGGAAAGAAAAAGATTTTTTTTTTCATTCCTCCCCTACTCAATACAAAAGAGAACTGGAGATTATCATCTTGGGGAACAGCATGTAGCCTATGGTACTGAAGATGAGAAACAAATGAAAGAGAGAACAAGTTAGAGCTACTTGTTGTGGTGCTTAGTGCACTGCTGCTCTTTAACCATGGTATGGGAATGACGTGTGTATGTATGGGCATGAGCATGTGATTAGATTAAACTTCTAAAAATAGTGTCCATATTTTCAGTCTGAAAATGATTATGCATTGTGTGTGTGGACATATATATCTAAGCTATATAGCTGTGCTTTTATCCTTGTTAAAGATCACTTATTATCCAAGACTTAACTGCATTGGAGTGACACAGGTTCTGACAGCTCTTGGAACATGATGTTAGCTATGAGGGCGTAAAAAATGACATAGTCTTGATAGTAGCTTGAAAAGATAACCTTGCACCCTTAATCAGGGACTTTACAGCTTGTATTGTGCAGAGGCTGGCTGGCAAAGTCAGTCTGTAACCCTGGCTGAGGAAGGGGGTGTGTGCACAGAAGTGCAGAGCTGGGAGGTCCAGGAGAAGCAGAGGAGGAGACACAGAATATGTAGCTATCAGGTAATCAAGTAAAGAGATGGTGATGATGAGGTGAAGAAAAGGGCCCAGTGCTGTCTGCCCTGAAATAAGTAACAGTTTTGCCAATGACAGCCTGGGAGTCTATTGAATGAGGTCTTGTCAAGGGAAAGGAAAGGAAAAGAAGAAAAGAGAAAAATCAAAACAAGGAGGTTAAGGAAAGAAAAGAAAAATGCAGAGGAAGAATTCATATAGCAAAATTAAAGCATGAAGTGTTTAAGAAAAAGATAAACATAAGGGAGTGGGAGGAAGAGAAAAAGAAGGGAAAATTCAAAACTTACAAGTAGCAGAAATATCTGGATTTTTATTAATTATCCCTATTTTGTGAATAGCTAGCATAGTGTGAATATGCTTAAATACCTAGCAGAGCATAACTTGTGCAACTGAATGCTCTGAAGTGTAACTGACTCGAAAGAAAGAGGGAAAGAAAAATTGTCTTTTATCTTTATCTTTAAGGCTTGAATAGATGAGGAGATATTCTCCTGGAAGACTAATACAGACAGAGGATATGGAGGCAAAGTAGCCAAATGACCTATTCAAGGTCATCTCATAACAAATAAAGCTAAAAAGCTTGGGGTTATGTTGCACAGTGAATGAACTCCCAAAGCTGACAGAGGACTGGCATGCTTTAATCCAGTTTTGTGTATTCTTCCCCTTCAAATGAATTCCAAACATCAGGATGTTGCTTTTTCTCCCTTCAGAATCTTTTTTTTTTTTTAATTTAAGAATGAAATGGATGTTCCAGTGCTGTCTGAAGTCTCAAAAAGCTGCCTAGGATGGTCCTTCTCTCATCCAAAGCACAACCCCAATAATTAAGGAGAAACCCTCTTTGCTCTGAAGCATGGCTAGAGGTATACCAAGTTGTCTAACATAGCTCCAATGACCTGATGATTCCTGATAAAGAACAGAAAGTGATACAACAGAGTAATTCCTCCTTATGGAGTTTCCTGGCAATGTCTGCTTTCTATGTTATACTGCTTCATATTTTTAAAGACAAGTAGTGATGTAACCATCAGCCACTGGATGCCAAAGGTCAATCTAATGCAAAAACACTAATCAGAAATTGAAGTAGAATTCAGCTTAGAATGTATTAACTTGAGAGAGGATATCTTGCAAAGAAGGGCCAGATGAACAGGTGTAAGTACTTCTCACTATAGCAAACAGTATCGGCTTTAAACAATATTTGTGCCCTCAGCTTGCAGCATTAGGAATTTATATGTAATAAACCCCTTGACAGAGTGTGCTTCCAAGTGCCATTTTGTTGAGCCTTTTATTGAAACCACAAGATTTTTGGTTATTAGGTCTTGGATCTCTTAGGGTATTCCTCACAGAGCAGTTTTAGCTTTGTGTCTCCTAAAGAAGACGACATTTGAATCTCTCTCATATGTTCCTGGAATACTTTACTGAATCAGTATACCATTCTGGCGGAAAACCCTGTTGATTATGAAACCAAATCAATGATTTATTATAAACACAAAACCTTTTTCCATTGAAGTCACTCGACATTAATCAAAGAAAGTCTCTGGAAAAAAAATTATTATTAGCAACAACAACAGGAGAGTAAAAGCAGACTGTTTACTCCCTCCCCATCACTTACATTATTAAACTAAAGAATCACATTATTTTAGGCATTTATATATGTATTTTCCTAAATATTGCTGTTGCACAAAATTATGTTGTATATTGTTTCTAAATGATTTTGTTTCTTTTATTGCAAGACATGACAGAGTATAGATAATAAAAAAAAGTGACGCTGTTACCATGTAATACACACTGTTGCAGTGGGAAGAGTGTAACATCAATGATTTGAATACAAGTATCATAAATAGAACTGTTCTGAGTGATGGGTCTTTAATATCAACAATAGTCATGCCAATAGTTAAACTATGGGTATATTGCTGTGCTTATTTGAGAATCGTGTTCTTAGGTGACATGTATATACAGTTCTAATGAGGATATCAGTGTTCATGTTGCAAATAATAAGTAGTATATAATATCAAAAGCACAGTAGAAATAGAATACTATTGGTGATAATGTTGTTATAATCCAGGTACTAACAGTAGAAGTACTGAAATATTATGAGGAGGACTGAGCTTAGCCTGTTTTTTCAGGAATGTAGAAATCAGCAAACAGAGTAATATCATGAGGTATCTGGAAATTCTGCAGGGTTCTGAGGACCCATTACAAAACCCTATGAGGACATCAGGTACAGATGTTTTTAGACAAGCACAAGCATAAGTCAAGAAGATAATTTTTTCAGTTGTTCCCCAGTGGCCAGGTTCATTTCAGAACTGATGGTTCAACTACTGTCAGCTCAGGACTACAAGTGATAGCTCTTGAAAACAAATCTCTTGGCAAAGTATTCCTATCTCCCTTCCAAACGAGCGGAAACCGATCCCAAATGTAACCACTTTAAGACTGAAATATACAATCCACTTGACTTGACCTTTCATACTAATAATGAAATGGAGTCATGAGAAAGAAATTCAATGTCTCCATCTCCTCCAGCCTAAGAGGACCTAATAGATATTCAAGCATAAACTCAATTTTGAAAGTGTTGGTTAAAGCACACACGTGGTTTTAGAAAGAACTGGTTTCCATTTTTCAGATGATAAATTCCAGATCTGTGTTTACAACCACTGGCTTTGAGATTATTTTATTTTGGGGGCAGAAGGTTTTTTGAGTCAATAGGTCTAATTTTCAAATTATATTAATGTAAATAAATTAAGCCAAGCTTCTACAGGCCTACTTCTGCTGTAGACAGTTACATGTAGATGACAACATAGTCTTGCCCATTTAAGGAGCTTAAACATGAAGTCTCTTGTCAAGTTTTCTAAGCAAGGCAACCGTTAAGACCAAACCACCAACACAGATGGCTGAAGCTGTGTTTCTCTGCTTCAGACATGAGAAGCAATCCTTCTGAATGTGCGCGACACCCTCTCCAGATGCCAAGGTGAGGTGCATGACCCTAAGCAGTTTCCATACTGCTCTGCGAATTAGTTTCCGGAGCCCTTCATGCTGGGTAGTGGCTTACCCTACCAGTATTTCCCTCCCAAACAGCGATGACATTTCTGTCAGTAAGTCACTAGTACAGACTTTGATGCAGGTGCCAGAGCTACCTTTAAAATGCATCATCTGGGCTGCATATGGATTCCTAGCTCTTCTGTTAGAACCCAGCCTTAGGCGTTTTGCATTAAGGCTCCTGCTGTGCAAAGGTGTGTATCGATGGCCTCTTCTGTCAGGGTTGTTAACTGCAAACTTGTGACTAGGTTTTAAAAAGCTTTGCACGTCAGCCATCTTTAACATTCTGGGTGCTGCATTCCTAAAGCAGTATCAGAGTACTGGGAACTATTAATTCATGATGATGTCATTATATTGAGACTTCAGCAATGATAGGTTCCAAGACTTATTTGACATATGGCAATTATAGATTCGGTTATGCTTTTGGCCACATGGGGCTTCACTGGGCTTCCTTTGGATTTGTGTAACTGTAACTGAAACCAGAATTTTTACCCATGGCAATTAAACATTTCAGAGTTTGGCTTGCTAATGATTAGTACACTAACACTTTTGAAAAATAGTTCACACAAATGTATATTAATTTTATTTTCGAGTTTAAGTACAGGATCGGTTTTAGCCTGTAGGGAAAACTATATAACACTATTTTCACAATTAATGCTTTCTAAATGAAGGTGATTTTTAGTTTGTTTTTCAAAACAGGAGGACAAGTCATTATCTGAAAATGAGAGCTGAGACAATTTGACAGGCTTGAGCTACCATAAAGAGCTAAAATATAAGGTGTGAAAATACAAACAAACAAAAAAAAGCGGGTGGGCAGAAGATGTATTCCCTAATCTAGCAAAATTTAAATTAAAGCAGTGAAATTCTAAGCAACTTCTTAATGGAAATGTCAGTGTAGCTGTAATCATAGCAGCAGTACCAGGAAAGAAATAATCAAATAAAAAAGAAAAGCAAGACAGAAGAAGGAAGTTAAGTAGTAATATACAATGTGAGACAAGATTGCCTTCAAAATCTAACTGCATGTCAAGTCTTAAAGCCACTCCTCTTATAAATCAAATGAGCACATATACCTTTACTTACAATTTAAGGAGGCTTTATTTCTATTAATTAGTTGGTCATATAAAATCATGGAAGTATAAGACTGGAACGGGTCTGAAATATTAAAAAAATCTTACTATAATTGCAGCCGGCATATAATAAATGTCTATTGCATTCACAGAAAATGTGCTTCCTACGCCTGTTCAAAGACCTAGACTGAAAGAGCGGGCTGGAGCTAAGGTACATTCGGAAAGGCATTAGGAATAAGTGCTTTCCCAGTGAATGCAACAGGAGTTTGTTAAATACAACTCCCCAGATGAAATCACCTATGGGCTCAACTACTCTGACTTAGGGTAATGAAAAAAAGTCCCCCTGACTGTAAATCTGGTGGTGGAGTTTTCATCCATTGTAATGGATATTTCGTTGTGTTAATGAAATGCTGATTGCCAGCCAGTAAAATGGATGCATCTTACTAACACAAGATCAATTGGACTTCCTTATTATAACAAAGGTAGCATTTATTTTTCTTAATTAATCAGCCACATCATCAGCACATCTTGGCTGTAGTCAACTAGTGATTACAAATTGACTCTGGGGTAGCTGGTCTCTCCCTTGCAAAATGAACATTTTAAATCATGTTCTCACTTCCCTGTGCGGTGGCTGAAATCGTGCACATGCACTCATAAGCAGAGAGTAGACTTTATTTTCTTTGCAATTTAGCCAAGATCTGGAGCCTCTCCAACAGCAATTAAATCATTCCACCTTCTTTAGACTTCAAGAGAGTGGGGCAATTTTATCCTGTTGTGAAAGGAAATGTTTCTGTATAATTATTTGGTCAACAGGAGGATCAGACTCAAGTTACTTATGATGATTTATTTGCTTTATTCCAGTCTGTGTGTTGTGCCTGTAACAATGGTATCCAAGTAGTTCTCGCTGGTGTTGAAACTTCTCTAATTTTTCTTTCTCTCTGCCTTCCTCTTCTCCTCCTTTTTTCTGTTCCTTAGCAACAGGGGGAAGAAAACAGCCTGTTTAGATTATAGCCCACTTACCTTTTGTATACAGATCTATCATACTTTTTTCTCTTCCTTAGCGGTAGGTGGGAGAAAATGTTTACATTCCCCTTACTAAACTTTGGGTCTTTAAGCGTGTGAGGGCCAAACTTAACCGGCATTCACATCCACTGGATTCCTTCTGCGGACTTGGAGGAATCAGAAACTATGCAGAAACAATCTGTAGGAAATCTGTGTGCAAGTTTGGATCACCGTACAGCGCATGAAGGGAATAAAATGCTTTAATTCACCTGCGTAATGGGCAGGAACCCCTACGGCAGAGGAATCTGAAAAACTGAGGACAAAAGGGGTAGCTGATGCAATGCTGCTTGTCAGACAAGTTATAAACTTGTGTCTCCCACCTAGTGGGAGAGCATGAAAATATGAGGCTACAGGTCAAGGTGCAAGGGATTCACTCCATCTTTCCTCCGATGTGCTGGACATCCATCAGTTTAGGAATTTCCAAAGTGAAGGAAACCTTTCAGTAGCCAAAGTGGGTGTCAGCATGAAGTTGTTAAATGTCTCAAAAATGGAGGAGAGCAGGCACAGTGGTGTTACAACACCCAATATATTCAGAACAACTTAAACTGGGCTATCTTTCCCATAAGTACTTGAAGTGGCCATGAGTTTGTATCTTAAGACCACGTTGTCTTACTGTAGTTGCCATTTTCTTTAATTTTTAACTTAATTTTTTAAAAATTTTTTGTTACTATTTAAGTTGGAAGTCGGCTTTAGGGAGAGTTGCTAAAGCTCTTCAAGAATTGGGCGGTTTTCACATGTTACAAAGCCAAACCAACAGATTAAGTCAGAAGTGAATCTCATTCCAGTTAAAATAGACTGGTATTTTTCAATCTTTCGTTTCATTGTGCTTTGAAGAAAAAGTTAGTTTTTGTGTGTTCATATTTCATGGCTACTCATAACAGATATTGAGATCACAGCTTAATTTCTATTGCTTGAAAATAGCATCAGTAAGGTTGTTTAACTTAATTTCTGCTCCCTACTATGGGAAAAATCTCCAAAACCTGAATCTGCTTTCTCATAATTTTTCCTTCTCCTTTATATCCCGTTGCTATCAGAGTTCAATTATATCCTTCCAGTTTACTTGTCATAGCACTCCTGACAAATTTAAGAAACCTGCTGCCAATGTGCAGACTTCTGAGTCTGTAACATCATAAAGATAAGCATTGATGTTGCCAAGAGAAGCTTGTCTCTCGCTTCGGCTTTTTTGTAAAGTAGACAAAGTGATATAATAATATTATACTAAATGTGATTAATATGGTAATCACATTTGTCATCGCAGAAGCATTCTATCAGCTCTTCTTCTGTTTCAGACAAGTGAGCTGTCTTCTCATTTTCTTCCATGCTTTACCCTTTCGAAAGGAAAATGTAACTAAATTTTGCAGGAGAAGGGTGTCCTTATTTAGTTTAGATCTGTTATAAAGGAATATACTACCATGTAAAACTCAAAGGACAGAGCCTGTCGTGCAGCGTGCACCACTGTGTTTTCTGTCGAGTGTGTTCATATAATCATTGTGAGACTGACCAAAAAAGGTCTCCATGTTAACATGATTAAGCTTGATTACAGATAAATTCACAGGAAATACCATATTTCTTGGTGCTCAGACTCTGGTCAGTCAACCCTGCATTTATAAGGTCCTTCTCCAGCCAGAATTCAAGGGTCTGTTTATGGCCCAGATCCAGCGAAGCACTTAGGCACATGCTTATGTTTTAATGGGCATCTAATGTTGATCTGGATTAAAAAAGTAGTGGAGCTATACAATGCCATCGTTTTTGGACAGCAGTCTTTATTAATGCCAGTAGAGATTTCTGCACCATTCAGTGGTAAGTGTTTTACCGTTGGCATCATATAGACTCTAACAGACAGCTATCCCTCATGTTTG
This sequence comes from Phaethon lepturus, assembly GCF_000687285.1. Lineage (NCBI taxonomy): Eukaryota > Metazoa > Chordata > Aves > Phaethontiformes > Phaethontidae > Phaethon > Phaethon lepturus. The sequence goes on from NW_010532669.1 coordinate 10,709, forward strand.
AAAGGTTATGTTGGGAGGATATAATTTCTATGAGCTGCGGCATGTGATGGGTTTAGTATAGTAACTCCCCTATTTTGGATCACGTTAAGGAACTTCTTATTTGGGTATGTTTTTTGCTTTCTTATATCTAGATCTAATCTCCTAATGCACTTAATTATTAAGTGAATGGCTCGTCCTGTGTCCCCTTCTATGTGCTCAAATACCTGTTACAGTTCAGGGGGAACTTTGTGCAAAGAAAACCCTCAGGTCTTAAAATACTAGAATCTGAAACAAACAAGCAACAGTTTGCAGTATGTCGGTATTTACTGTAGCCCTGTGGAGAACTGAAAAACTGGCTAAGAGGAAGTAGTGAGATCTGACTGCAGCTGAAAGCATCTGAGGTAGATCAAACCAAGGCCAACCAGGTGCTCTTCAAACTACTTCTCAGAACTAGTGCTGTGCAAGGGCACAGGCATACTGGCACTTCATGGCCATGAACTTCAGAAAAGCTTTTTATAAAACAAAGGCATACTAAGCTTTTGCCTACAAACTTCTAGGCACTTAACTTTTGAAGAAAGCTCTAACCATAGCAGCTCTAGGAGTGGAAAAAGAATAACAGTTTTGTGGCATTCACTTATAGTAAAAGTTTAGGCTCTTCTGCTGATAACAAAAAGTACTCTGACCTTCCCAATAAAAGGTTAAATGCTGAAAGGTACTGAGCACTTTTCACTACAATCAACCTCTGAATGTTACATACCTTCGAGGACTTGGCAGAAAGACTTCCTACAGTAGAACGTATTGGAGGGATTGGCTTTTGACATCCCAATCAGGAGAAGTAGATGTTTTGAGGTAAAAGACCAACTGACTAGAAAAAAAACACTTTCAATCTTTACTATTACCACTAACCAGAGACTGGTATGTCCATGACTTGCCCTGTGATGGGAAAAGAAGTGTCTTGTGTCCTGAGAGGAACATAACCAGCAAATGAATTAGTGTGATCAGACTCTGAGAAGAGTTGTCCCTACTTCCTCTTGGCTGGGAGGATCTTGTCTTTGTCAAGTAGCCATGGCACTGTGGAAACAGAGAGACTGAGAAAAAAATATGCAAAGCACAGGCAATGCCAACATGATGTAAGACTGGAACAAGACTAGGTCCCATTGGCCTGGCTGTATGTGATATTCTGGCCCCTCAGCAATGAGGCAAAGGTGCTGTAAATCTCATTAAAGGAGAAGGAAAAATATTTAGGAGACAAATAAAAATGTAGTAGTGGCCTAACATAGTAGTACTATAATTTTGTTCCACAAGGTGCGTAAGAAAGTACATTGTGAGTTTGTAAAGAGTTTTGAATCCTGATGGTTTTGAAGATTTTGCAAGGTGGAAAATAAAGAATTGATAGGAGTGTGGGTAGAATGGACGTTCAGGTGTAACTTGGGCAAAAGCATTTTTTAAAGGCTTTAAAAGCGGTTTAAATGCAGTTGACTTGGAAAAAAAAAAGGTTAAATATATGTGGTCTTTCAAAGCTCCAGGCAAGGAGATCATAGACAAAGGCAAAGCCTGAGGAGCAGAAATTCAAAGACAAGACTTAGAAGGAATTTTCCTTTCTTTTATGTCCTACTTTATAAAGGGATGGAAAAACAGCTATTTGATCAACAGTGCACTGGACTGCTGAATTGTTTTTCAGCATGTAGTTGTCGATTAAAAACAAATTAGAAAAGTATAAAGCTTTTAAGTTTCGGAAAAAAAAACCAACATTAGTATATAATTCTCTTAATTTAATTATATTTTTGTGGGTTTACTGAACTACTCGATATAGTTTCAGCGGAGAACTGTATTCCTTTTTGAAACAGGATGTAATTCTTGAGCTGAAATCTATGGATTGGCTCAGAAAAGTGCACTCATTAAGATTTTCTCATTAGAGAAAATCCTATAAAGGGAAATGCAAATGTATTAATGTTTATGTTACAAAGTAAAAGCAGGGAAAGCTTTTGGTAGCAGCCAAAGATTTTAATAAATAAGATGAAATTGGTTGGCCAAATACAAGAGAATTTCATGTGAAAGCTAGCTGGCAATGTTGCGTATTTTCTAAGAGGTGCTAAACTTTATCCCTCTCACGCAAATGTGTCTCTTTGACATGACTCACCTCTCAAATACCAGTTTTACTTGGGAGGACAGGGTTAATGAATTTCTCTAGTGCTAAAGACTGATGTTAAATAAGTTGCTGTATGTTAGAAATTCCCTAATGAAGGCACGTGGAGGGCAGTGCTTCAGCGGTCATGCTGCCTCGACTCCTTGAGAAGAGCCAGCCGCAGACTAAGAGACAATGTGTGTCAACAGAACTATTAGTGACCTTTGGTGGTCCTGGTTGTTATGTCCGTGCTTTCCACAGACAATACAGAACACAAAGCACAAAAATGTGGCCTTTTGAATGTCTTAATTAAAGCGAAGAACATCAGTGAGTGCAACATTTTCCCTAGAAGGTGTACATTTTAGTAACAAGTAAATCACCAGAATAAAGATGAATAGCAATAAAAAGGTTTCTTTTAGTATCATAAGTTTTCCCTAAGCAAATCTGATAGGGGAAGTGCATTGTCACTTGGTTTTTCTTATCACAATATTTCCTACACTCACCCTGTAACATGGAGCCTCTCCAAGGGCTGTGAACATGAAATAGTTGCAGCAGTGAGTTAAATGGCAAAATATGCAGTATCTGGTTCCAGAGACTGCTTATATCTGAAGGAAAGCTTTATGTAGTATGAGAGACCTTTAAAATACTACATGCTAAAAATCAGTTGATGATAATGAAATCTCGCTTAGGCTGGTTTGGCTGTTTTGCAACTGGAAAATCTGAAACTTTGCACATGTGCTCTTTTTTTCCTGCTTGGCTTTCTTTATTAGATGCTGGATAATGTAAAAACACCTGAAATCTATAAACTATCCATTGGCTTGGTCTTTTGTGTTTGTTTTGCACCTTTTGTATCTTTTCATTTATTTGATCATTTGTAATAGTCCTTTGGAAGAACTTCTGTGTCACTATTCGGTAATTAGCCGTTGCTGTGGTCATTTGTATTTATGGAAGGCAAAAATTTAAAAAGGGGGTTCTAGGCAGAGCTGAAACCCTTCTGAGGAAGCAGCCCAAGCTGCCAAGTGCACATCTATCATCAGTGAGAGCCAGCCTGCTCACAGGTGGTGGGCAGCACCTGTAAGAAGTTAGTCAGCCTGGCAAAGGGCTACCTGGGAATAAAAGGAGGGGATTAGATAGAGGGTCAGAGGCTGGAGAAGATCACCTGTGCAGTGGGAAACTGGCAGCTTGGGTATCTGTAGGGCAGCAGGAATATCCTGTGAAATGTTTTTGAGATCATCAAATGAGGTTTTTCTGGATGGAAAATTTGAGACCTGAGGAGGATCTGTGAGTTGATGTGTGTGTGCAGGAGCGCTATGATTTTGAATGACTTCCTGAGAAATTCTGCACTTAGGAAAAATGGCTATAGTGCTTGATTAAAACAAGAGATTGATGTCTCTGAGGAGCAGCCAACCTTCACTTGCTAAGTCAAAGATAAGACCACACTGTGAACTAGACCTTGTTCAGTTTAATGAGGTCTGGAGTATTTCCATATAAATAAGTTCAAAAAGTTGAGTGCTGGTGGCTGCACTAGATCCCTCAGCTGGATTCCTCAAGGGCTAATTAATGCCCTTTTCTCTGCTTTTTGCAGAGCTATTGAAAGTAAAGGTATTTTTTCCTGGGTTCTTTGACTGAGATGTGTCTCCAGATATGTCACATACTTGAGTCTTTGCTCTGCCTGGTCACTCATCCAAGCTACAGGCTCTGGCATTAAGAAGTGAGAAAGCATACATTTTTCTTCAGGCATTCTTTGCCTGTTCTCTACTGTGTCTGGGTCCTTTCTCTCTAAGCTCCTTTCCTTGACAAAGACGTTTGTAGAGGTCACTAGCTAAGCCATTGCCACCTATATTGTTTTCTTGTCATCACCTGGCCTACCTTTCCATTTAACTCCATGACCTTGTGCTTTGATAAAGTTTTACACTCAACTTTTTTTCACATATTTTTGTTGATTTGTAATACCTTTGGAGGTATAACAACTTCCTTCCTTCCCTTTGCATAGCAGGTCAAGGGGATATTTTCAGGCTTTGAGTGCTTTTGTTCTTTTCTTACCAGTTCTAGAATAAAAACCAGGCAGTTTTTCACCCTGCCTCTTATTGTCCTTGCTTGCTGGAAGGATCCTTGAGATCAGGATTCAGCTTCTGGCTTTGCTGCAGGTCCGTTCGATACCTTCTGCTAGTAAAATTCTCTGTTGCTATAAAAGGGGGCCATTCAACCTC
>NW_010532669.1:15053-32321 GCF_000687285.1 Phaethon lepturus
TTGCTGGTTTTTGCCTTTTGAAATGACTGGCTGCTCTGGGCAGGGAGGCTTTCCTCCACTGTGTTTGTAAATGACTTCACATGGAATGAGATACCAATAAATCAATACAATTAACCTGATGAGCATAGCTGAGAATACGGTCCTAAAGTTTCTTCCATTTTAATAGTGGTAAACTCCTGCATTCCTTCCACTTTAAAAAAAACAAACCCAAAACTTGTCGATTTTAATAATGCTTTCTGCTCAGTAGACCCACTAAAGGCAACATTTTGACAAAGAATTATTTTACAAGAATAATTTTCTAAAGAGCCAGGTCTGTATTACAAGACAAATTTCCACATTTATTTGGGATGGCCCCAAGAGCTGCAGCAGACAATACAGGATTACCTTTTAAACCACAATGATGTTGGGTCAGAGATGGTGCTTTCAATAAGCCATTGGGAGTCAATTAAAAATTTTATGTGTTCTGTGCTTTTCTCTGTGCAAGATTCACGTGAGTATTCACAGGCCGTTGCATCAACCTTTGGTAGCAAAACCCTCACACAGTTTACAGGCCTTTTTAAAAGTGAGAGAAATGAAGGCTGTCAGACATTTTGACCTCTGCTGTGCTCATATTGTTCCTGTTGCAAGACTCTAGCCCTTTGCTTGGTCAAATCCTTTGTGATTTAACAGCTATTTTGCCAAACATTATTTTTCCCCCTCTCCAAACAAGACCTAGTCTGGTGGAGATCTTGGTTCACAATATGTAGAAGACTTGAGAAGGGAGTGGTGCACCAGAAAATAAAAGAAGGAAAAATGATCCGAGTTTAATCAAAGAGAACAATTAATCCAATCTCCCTTGTTCCCTTTTTTCCAGTATCCCATCACAAAAAGCAGAAGTATCCTTCCAGTTCCTCTTACAGAGCCCTGATTCTTCCTGTGGGCTCTATCTCCTGTCTGGTCCTTGATTTTCAAGGAGATTGTAAGTTACTTTGAGACCTTTGTCCCCTCCCATTAAAATGTGGTTGATGTATTCAGTGCTGTGTAAACTGGGTAAAGCCGCAGTGTGTCGTGATGCATCACACCCGCATTTCACACTGCGTGTAGATTTGTGTCAGGGGGAGGGCTAGTTCTTAGAGCCAACCCTTTTTTTGACCAGAGGCTACTCTAGACAGGAGTAGAGCTGGCCCAAAAAGGAGGCGACACCACTTTTCCTTCCTCTTTCACTCCTGAGGACTAGAGTGTGGACCGCAATGGGGGAACCTCCAACACTGTGAGCAAGCTAGAATTTCTCTGTGCTCAGACAGGAGGAGGGAGCCCAGAAATAGGCATGGTACCCCCCGTCCCGTTTCTGATGAAAATAGGGTCATCAGAAAGGCATCCTCTGTGTATAATTGGGGAAACTCTATCATGTTCTTCTGAAGAAAGGAGTCAAAATGGGTAAAACTTATTTCCCAGTGAAAGCTTTCTGATGGGCATTGAGTTCAGAAAACAAAACGTACTATGAATATAAGCAAAGAGTCTGACCTCTGTGTTGTTTGGACATGCTCAATATCTGAAGACTTATCTCCTTGTTTTTAAATGAGTAACTACATTTTCCCATGGTGTCCTGTCCTGGCTAATACCAAAATGATACCGACGTGGCTGACTCCTAACCCAAAGACACTGTGCTCGCTTTAAGCATCTGATAACCAGCACAGTCACTGAGGGTTTGATACGGAAAAGCGCAGGGCACGTACAGCTCATGCTGCAAGCAGTAAGAAGAGTGGGTGCTCAGTCCTCCTCAGGACATAACGGGCAACAAGTGAGACATTTGGTGCAAGTTCCGATGTATTTGGATACTCACGATTTCTCTCAAATCAGATTTTCATTTTCAAAATGTTATTATATCCTGTTCTTTTTTCCAGTCCTACATCTCAGTAACTGCTTCACCGACTGTATCCTTCTGTCATAAACTTAATTCTTGATTCTGGAAGGGTTTTGGCTGAGACTTGCAAAGGCGTGCAGGCACAGGGTAAGTGCCTGGCTAGTTCTGATGCATGATTACACTGGAAGGAAAATAATTTAGGTATCTACCTGCACCGAGCAAGGGTTTGTAGATCTGGAAAAGCCTTGTAGCCCTGGTCCTTCACAGAGTTTAAGTAACTTCAGTAAAAAGTATAAAATCAATTGCAATTAAACTTTGTGGGATCCAAGCCATAAACTGTAACTTTTCAAGGGAGAATTTGTCCTTTTTCTATCTACTTCCACAATGTCTTCTGCCAAACAACACCTAAAAATTTAATGAAGCCTGTAGGCTACTTTTTTTTTTCCCCTTTTCTTTCAGTTTATGATAAGTTTGCCCCAACATTCAAAGCCACTCATACCCAAACCATTTGTAGACTCTTATCTGAATTAATTTAATATTGTTAGGGAAAAAAAAAAAGGAAGTAGTAGTGGGGGGAACTAGGTACTTAAAACTAACAAAATCCTTCATGTTTCATATTGATTCTTTTAAAACTAGAAGTGAGTTTTCATACTGATAAGGCACTGTTGTATCAAATTTGACCTAAGTTTTAATGAAAAATTAAGGACCTTTAATGAAAAAATAAAATGAAACCTCTCATTTCAATTAACATAAAATTACTTGTTGGCCTGGGATGAAATGACTGGCATTTTAATTTCATTAAGAAAATACATTGAGTCAGATGTTAAAAATCCTCTTAATAAAAACCCCTCCTCCAGTCATATGCTAGGCATTACTATAATAAAGTAACGATCTTTTTATTGAGAGGAATGGTAATATATTATAATTACTAGTAATAAAAAGTAATAATAAATGTACCGTATCTATAAAGGAATTTAATAGAATCATTGTGCGGCAAAATGAACTGACTTTTTCAGTTATTTCAAGAGAGAGAGATATTAACTTTACATCTACTGAATATAAAATATTGAGATGAGTTTAGGAGTATTTACATTGCCAGCTTTGCCTTCAATTCAGAATATTTTCAGAGGCAGAACTTCAGAAGTTACTGGAACTGGAGTTACACTATGAAAATTGTGAATTATTTCAGACATAGTCCAGTAAAAGATCTCTTAAAATGTCTGAAGGTACTGTATACATGAGTTTGGACAAACCGGAATCTTGGTTAGTCATTTTGCAGCAACTGCTGCATAAACCAAAGTTGTTGCTGCTTCTGCTTACTCGTGAGGGTGCAGTTCAACACAGCAGGATGGAGCCTGGCAGCTTTAAGGGATGAAGGGTTTAGGATGAACCAGAGTGTGCGTCTAAGCCAGGCACTGTCTCAAGCACATCTCAGAAGCAAGCCTGTCAGTGGGGAGCGGTGATTCACGGTCTACATGCAGTATGAGTGAACAAGCATACTTTACAGAGAACAACCTGAGTGATCCCATAAATCCTAGTGCTACCCATAACCACTATTCATAGTTCAGTTTTTGTTTTCTCCAAGTGCCCGACGTTTTTCATGGTTTTGTTTGTGTGTGGGGGTGTCTGTGTAGGCACGTGGAATGACTGTGAATTGGGAGGGATTGATTGAAGTCCTCAACAGCTTTCATGGTGATATTTTAATATTCAGTATTTCAGAGCAAATCCACTTCCAATATTGTAAATCTGCTCATTCATGGGATGTTTGCATGCAAACTGAATACGAGATCTTAGTCACTGTATTTCTTGTCTCAGTACTGCTTACAATTTGTCCTAACTCATGTTCTTTTGCAAATGTTACAGATTTTCTACTTATTCCTTTTTGACATGATTATATAAAATCAGGTACAGGAACAATTTTAGAATCATTCACTACATATTTTGGACAGTTGAGAAATGGGGCAAACATTGAATTGAGTAAGGAACAGACTGAAGATGGAAATGACAGTTACATGTAAGGATGGATGAAGTCTGAAAGACCTTATTTGATATTTTCACTGAAGATCTGGTATGTTTGTGCTAACAAAATATTCTGGTAGCAAAAATGTAGGTTTTATCAGTAGGTAGAGAATTGAAATACAGTACAGAACAAAACAGACAGTTGTGAGAACTGGAATACTGACAGGAAAATCAGAATTCTAGGTCATACTCTGAGGAATTAGTCCTACGAAGAAATCAGGTACTTGTAGTTCGCCATAATGGCCATGAAGAAGACCTGCATGTATTTTCAGATGTTATTTCAAGAACAAATAAATACAAAACTCTCATGAATGTAGAGAGAATCTTCTTTCAACCTTTGCAGTGTAGTAGCAAAGTAAAAATCCGTGATACTTTAAAATGGAATTTGATGAATTTGTATAAGGGACTAGATGGCATGATTATGACATGATTCCAACTCTAGCAAGGCATGTTGTAGACATTGACTCAGAAGTATTCTCAAAATATGAAGTTGTTTGTTAGATACCTTCACCTCACTTTTCTTCAGCCATGGCTATGGTTAATGGTATTTATATATGACAGTAATCCTGACCTACCTGGGAGACAGTAAAATCAATTCATGTGACTGAGAATTACAGAAGAGAATGTATTGTCTTCAGCTGTTTCTATATTGATGTGTTTTAATCTGTGATTGCCAAATAGTTAAAAACTTTTAATGTTATGTAAAATGCAATCCTCTGGTCAAAAATAGAGATCTGCTGTCTTTGGCTATTGTAGCACTGAGATAGTCATGCACTGTCTTGGCTGACAAGGTCAAACTATAACAATGGGAATGTGGATTTAAAAAAAATTATAATGGATATAGTAAACTTGGTTCATCAACTAAAGGTCACTATTTTAGGGAGCCACAGTATAATTTCACATCATTACTGACTCATATGCATTCCTTGGTATGGATCACTCATGTTTCTGTTAATGTAATTGGAGGTGGTTTGTAATTGAGACTGTTTGGCTGCTGCCAGCTAGGATAAAGGCGCTTATTAATGTTGCTTTCAGGGTGAGCGAGTGCGTGCACATGTTTCAGAAGCATCTCGGTCTTGGAACTGAATTTGGAGCTACACATCTAAAGAATCTTGTATTTATTTTTTTCAGCTGGACTCTTTCCAATAATTTTCTCATATTCCTGTGAACATCCATCAAAATTATCTCAGACAGTTCCAAGCAATATATTGTAAAAAGCACTTCAGTGTTCAAGACCAGCCCTCAAAATTGTTGTAGCATAGCATGTACGTGTAGCCAGAGTGCTCTTGTTAACTGGTGGGGATATAATCAGATCCTGAGCACACAGAAAAAAAAACCTCTATCATACTTTTAAGATGATTGATCTCTTACTTTGTTATTTCTAAAAAAGTTGATTTCAGACCAAAAAATGTCACAGCATGTAGCACAAAGAGATTGTCAAAGAAAATTTGTCCATGTCTATAAAAATTGCAGTAGCAAGGCTTTCAAATTGAATATTGATCAGGTATTACTTTCATTATTGGCTCTTTAACGGGTTGCCTTGGTGTGGTGAAAATGATTCTGACGTGGAATATTCACAACTTCAGTGTGTGACCTAGCTTTCTTCTGCTGAAGTTGCTGTGTGTTTTGAAAAGTCCATTGATTAATTCTGCATGTGTGGAGCAGGCGGGGTAAGCTGTAGGACTCACCAGAGCTCCTTGCACTATGATATATATATCCAAGCGTATGGATCAGTTAGTGCTTAACAGGTGTGAGAATTTTGTGAGTCCTGAGAGGTGGTGAGCATACCGAAAGTGTTAAAGCTCATGACAAGGAATGTGTTGTATCCTATATCAATCTGTAACATAAAGATTTTGCTAAATCATCTAACAACCACATGTTGTCATTGGCTTAAATTCACATTTAGGATCATCAAAACCTCAGAAGAAATTATTTTAAACTCAGATGAAATATCTGTATTCTTGTTTTAATATAGAAGTTAAAAGTCAAGACATTGACATGTAAATAAATGTACTGACTTGTTCAATCCCTCACAGTCTGTTCACAAAACAGCATTGTAATATAAAAAAGGTCCTTTTTTATGACAGGAAATATATTTCATTTGTTCATTGCTCTACTTCAGGCAACAAAGCTGAACAACTCTGTTTATACAACTAATTATTTTTGGGTTTGATACTCACCCTAAATATACCAGCTATCCTTAATTTGGGTCTTTGAGAAATATATGAACTTCAGAAATAATCAGGCAAGAAAGAGAAAGCCTGAAGTTAATGGATAATGTTTAGCTACTTACTGTTGGAGGGAACCATTAGGACAATAACCTGCTGTCCTCAGGGGGTGGGTTGAACAACATTTTCTTGCACTTTCTATACATTTAGACCTATGGAAAAAAACCCCGTAAAACTAGTGCACATCAGCATCTGGCTGGTGGAGAACATACAAGCAATTGCTAAACAGTAAGCTGGAATGAGACCTGGTCTGAAAATACTTGTGTAATGTATTTCACCTATTTTTGACCAGCTGTGTTGACAGAAAAGACTGTGAAACTGCAGTCGAAGTGTGGGTTTTTTTCCCCTCAAAAGAAAAGAATAGAAAAATGGTACAAAGCTATATTGCCCCTCATTTACATCCAGATAGCTTTAACACCAGGGCCAAATTCTGCCCTGACTGTTTAATGTAAAAACTTGGAAAATATGCTGCCATTTATATTTTTTAGCTGAGAGGAAGACTTACTCCATTTCCTTATTTAGTTCTCCATTAACTTAACTCCTTCTCCAAACACGATCCATTCAGCATTGTCTGAGTGGCAAAGCCTTTTCAAAATCCTCAGTGTTGAGTTACTTTCCAAGACAATATGGTTTTAATTTCTTACATATATTTTGGGCTTAGCGAAGCTGTTAGAGTTTGTCTTTGTCTACCTGGTGAAGACAACCCATAATTTCTGTACTCCAAAATAGATCTTGACTTCTTGTGGCATTTTGCACATGGGAACATCTCCCTACTATTACTGTCTGATATTTAAATAGTATGCATTTTCTCACAGGAAGGGCTCACTAGAAACATTGAAACTTTCTGAACATGCACGACTTTCTCTCCTCAACGTTGAAGTCCACCCACTCATAGAGTGGGATCGTCATAACACAGGTAATTGGAACGTCAAGTGCTGCATAACTAGGAGGAATGCTTGGATGAAGGTACTGGGATGTGCCAATGCCTTCAAAAGCTTGAAGGAGGTGCTGGGACATGCCAATGCCATGGCACCCTCATGAAGTGGTCTCACACCTTGTTCACAGCGCTCCTGTATGGTCAAGCTTCTGACATAATGGTTTTGTGGATTTGGACTCTATCTGAACTGGACATTCACATTTTTGTACTATCTTTTCTTAATGGGGGAAGGGAAGAAGTGCCTAACTGACTACTGAGCTCACAGGTCTCTCTTTTGAGTAGTAAGTCCCCATAAATCATGTTTCAAGCAGATCCCATTTGCTTGCTAAAAATTGACCGAGTTTCTGTGGAAGTGCTCTCTTTTTTTTTTTTTTTGTTTAGTGAGAGAACAGTTCTTGCAATCTCTATTTCTCCTCTGTTACACAGCGTGTTTGTTAACATTCATAAACAACAAACTGCAACAGACTCTTCATCAGACTTCTCTTTTTTATATTTATTTTATTACTCCTACAGCAAACAAGCTGTAGGACTTCACCATGATGTAAATGTCACTTAAATGCTTTTATTTTTCATTCAAAATACTCCAAAGATGTTCTTGAACAGTTAAAATACTAGACAGGGAGGCAGATCTTTTGGAGCTTGTATTTATATCAACTCCAGATCTTGCTATGAGAGGAATGCATCAATACATGTAAATATGTTGCAAAATAATGTAATCCTTGAAGCATTCTTTTGGAAGGAATAAAGAGAAAAAGAACAGGCAATATTTTTACTTTTTATTGCATCAATGCCCATTAGAGGTTAAGAGAAAAGCAGGATAATGTGCAGTTTTTCAATATTTCATATGCAATTTTCACATTTAGGCATTTTTACGGTGCTGGCTAACTGTGATGGAGGAAAGATGTCACTGAGCTTTCTTCTAAACGTATTTGATTTGATCTGGAGTAAACCATGGCTTTATTTTATGACAGTTTTTGCTTTTTGCCACAGAGGCAGCAATTACTGAGCCTATAGAAGATTCAGAACTTCTTTGTATTCCGTGCAGTGACTCAGTCTGCGGTTTTGAATATGGCAATATCCAGAACATCAGATGGACTCTGAGGATTGCCATATAGTAATCTGGAAGGGATACCACCATAACATGCACACTTTTATTAAAGATGCTCCCAATCTGTATTGGGTTAGCCAGAACTTTTCTAAAAGGTATTCTTTCAGCCTTCTCTTTGCAAAATACTCATACCTCCTAGTTAATAACGAGTCTTCTATTTTCTAGAATATGCCCAGGTTACAGGTGTTCAGCTTTTGCTACAATATCGAATGCTGTCTGAAGCACGTACGTGAGTGGTTCACACCCCTCTGACAATCCTTTGTGGGCAAGAAATGCCCCTAAAACTCTCCCGGCCCAACAACCTATTGCATTCCCAAAATTTTACACAGACCTGAAAAGGGACAATGAGTAAAGTCTCTCTTTACCCTGGGGCCAGTTCCGTCCTCCCTTTGATGGCCTCCTAGTTAAAGCAGTTGGTTCTCTGGCTGAAATGACAGCTGCCTCTGCTGACATTTTTCTGAGGAAAAAAAACCCCAACAACCAAACAAGCAATTTTCTTATTTCTTCTCCTTTAAAAGAAAGCCTAGAAAATTATAATAAAACAGCAAGCATAAATGTTGCTCATGCCACTTGAATTTTTCCTGAACTATGGATGCACTGTGGTATTTGATGGGGTTGCATGATGGTATATTTTCTCCATGCAGCCCTGATCCCATCTGGTACATGACATAGGCAAGAATTAATGCAACAGGGATCACTGTAACTTCCTTGTTTTCAAATATTTAGTCTGCAAGCTGAGCAAGACGACTTTAACAAAGGGGATTACCTGTTATATACAATTTAATATTTTTGAAAGCTGTCCTTTACCTTTACTTAAGTGAGGGAGAGCCCTTACATAGCACAGTTAAAAGTCAGGAGGAGTGCGACCAAGTCAGACTGCCTTTGACAGAGTGACTAGCTATCGTCTGCAGAGATATGGTCAAGCTGGACTACAGGAATGAACCCTGAATAGATCTGAACAGTGATTTTTTTATAGCACCCTGTGCTGGTAGATATGATGAGGGATAAAAGAAGATTGCTTTTCAAAAGTACGCTGTATTTGCTGGATACAGAAAGAAGGATACGGTATTAATTTTAATCTTAGTTGTTGTTTTACTGTTTTCTAATGGTTGTAGATCTCTGCCTTATTTTAGTTGTTGAAAGTGAGATTAAAGAAGCATTCAGCTGAGTGGGGTCTGTAAATTCTGGTGGTACCAGCTGTACCTTCAGACTCTTGGGAAGTACTGTTATTTACCTGGGCAACCTAATCAATTTTATGGCATAAGTGGTTTTCCAGCTAAATGCCTCCATTGCTGTGGGTGGAGATATTCTACACGCACTGCGGTGTAACAGCATGCCCACCTACTAACTACTACAACCTGAATCGCCCAAACAGCGCTTGTAACAACAGTGCTTCCGTGAAAGCCCGTTTTCATTTCTGTAAGCTATATACACTATCCTGTATACCAGCTAGAGGTAATTACACAGGCGTAGCACACTGTACTTGGAAGCTTTATTATGCCAGATGAGGAACATTTTATATTAACATTGACAAGTTGTCTGAGAGTTTTCTGTGAAAAACAAAATAAGAACATGAATGTGATACTAAATCTATCAGGTAAACATTTTCCAATATAAAGTCTCCTTTCTAACATCTTATTCACACTAATGCATCACACGTGGCTCCAGAAGCTTCTTAGAAGTACTGCTTGCCTCGACAACGAAACACTGCTATGAAAATGGCTTAATACAGTAATTCAGGGATTTACGGGCTTACGATAATCTACAAAGATGTAACTCATTGTTTATTTAATACACTAACTTTAAGACTGACAAATTTGTCAAAGTACTGACTGAATTTAATTACGTATTTCTGTTACGTTTATGTTTCCTAAAAATAAAGAAATAGAATATTATCCAATATTGCTTAATGCCCAGGTAAAATTAACCATTTTATTATTCACCCAAAGATGGCCTCTTGATGTTTAACGTGGATATATCTATCACTGGTTAGAAATTTTTTTTTTTAATAGACGTCTAGGCTGCAGCCAGCCATCATGCTACTTGAGTGATATCTCATCACCAGAGGCAACATCAGTGTGCAAAGGAAGGTGTTCTGCCTGCATGACACTCATCTAGAGTGGCATTACTCAACACCTTGCATGTGATTTGGGATGATGGAGAGTTTGAAAAGATGTTCTCACAGCACTTTGTGGTAATGGAGAAAAAGGAGTGAAATGATTTTGTTGAATCCAGTATTTGCAAATGTGGGTGGAATTCTCGGAATAATTTTGGCTGAAATGAAGCCTTTGCTGAATTTCCTCCCCTGCCTGGGGGAACCGAACCCACACCCCCATTGGGAATACTTCAGTCAGAAGGCTACCACTACTTCTGGGGTAGGGCTCCCTCACGCCCTGGTTTGCATGAAATTAGGACATTATTTCAATAATCAACGATTAAGTTGGCTGGGGAGAAGCAAAATGGGAGTGAATCCACAGCCCAGAGATTAGGGCACTCATCTGGGAAGCATTTAGCCAACTTTCCTCTAAAGCAGGCAGAGAATGGAGTTCAACCAAGGGCTGCCATTTATTCGCCTGGCCTCAGACCCGAAGAATATCAGGTGATATCCACTTGGTACCTGGAAGTCACCATGAAAGAATAACAGTGTGTAATAGATAGTGCAAAATAGTTTAGCAATGCTTCTAAAATTATTTCACCAGTTCTTTCACAGAAGGGTCTGATTTTCAATTTGATAGGTGATAGCGTTATCTGAAGAAAGTCCCCTTAGTATACCAAATTTTGCTTCAAATATGCTATTATTAATCAGTTGATGTTGATGTTGAACCCTGTCTCAGACATAAGTGCAGTGGTGTGTGTTACAGGATTCATGCAACCAATCTGATAGCCTTCATTTCTGTAGCAAAAAAATGCAAAAGAAAAAATATGTGGACCAACATATTATGGCTATAAAGTATCCTGAAAACTTCTTGCTTTTATGGAACATCATAAAAATAAATTGGCTGTCCAGATGCTCAGATCAGGCCTGTTTGAAAAGAAATAATATTACCTAGATTTCCATACTGCATTGATTGAAACCATACTCAAATTTTATGTGTTATGATACAATGTTAGATAAATATCTGGGATGAATATTTTTTTTTCTTCAAAATTTTATTGAATAACATTAATGCTTCTTGCAAAATCTTATTTCAAAAAGTATTTTTTTTGTACAATTTACCAGCCAAATTCTGTAGGTATCTCTTGAGTCTTACACAACTTTTATAGAGTTGCAGACTCCATGAGCTCAAAAATAATGGGTCATAGCATACTCTCCCTTACAAAGAATAACAGTCGTGCCATTGCCTTAAAAATCATGTCATGTAATTATTTATTTGGATGTGAAGAAATTACTTCCTGATTTTCGAAGATTTCTAGGGAAGTGTCTGGACTCTAAAATATGCGCAAGAGAACTGAAGGATCAAAATCCAAATGCAAACAGGCATGCATGAACTGCCCTCTTCTTTGGCTCATTAGAGGAGTTATTTTGTGTGTGGCATAGATCAGGGACCAGCCCTTCAACCTCTGCCTGTCACCTCCATCAATGTTGGCTATGCTCACGTTTGCTTGTCTTCCTCTTCAGGTGCATGCTATTTTAAATTCTTTATCTGTTAATCTCCTCAGGCCTTATATATGAGAGAGGACCCCCTACCTCAAAGGTCCTTTTTATGAGGCCCTTTGACATCTTCTTCCCCAAGCAAGGGGCAGAGCCCCTCTCCTCCCTACCCACCACACACCCTCCAGTCTCTTCACTAGAGCTTTGAGGCTGTGCCTCAACCACAACTTGGTTACCCACAGAGTGACAGTGATTTCCCTTCTGCTGATGTCTGGCTGTGGTCCTGGGACCCACAATTCACATTCTTCTCAAGACATCTTGCTACAGCCTGTGAAACAACATTTCATTTGCTAGCATTTGTGAAGCTTTAGTGGACTGTCTGTCTGTGAAACATCCTGGAACCTCTCACAGAAATCAGAGATATTTGTTTCCCTGGCCCTGGTAGTGCTAAATTACAAGCCCTTAGAACTGAACACATTTATTGCAAGATGGATCACTTGAATAAACTAGCTCTTACTGCTATGAAGTATTCAATTGGCTCTCTAGGGTTCTGCTCTAATTTTAGATTCAACATGGCCTGAGCCAGTAAAGTTCCCTCATACTGTGTTTAGTGCGAGATGGGTAATGAATAATGTCTTGTTACATTAAGGTTTCGTAAATAGATGCAGGTCCATTGATTTTAATGGCATTTTGTCTACCCTGCGGCTCAGAGCTTGCCCTGAGATATAACCTAGTTTGCCATAGCAGTGAGGGCTCTGCTGAAGTACAGCACACTAGCACTATCGGGATGAAGCAGTTAAATCTGTCAAAGGTGAGCCCTTAGTTCCCTTACCTGAAGTAGGAAACAGACTTGTGTTCACACTTAACCTGCCTAATACTTTTGTACCTGATTCACGTCCGTGTGAAGCCGGTACAAAACTGAGGTCAGTGGATTTACCCAACTCCAACCTTGATGTCAAAGAAAATTGCTGATCTCTTATTTTGACATTTTGCTGGCTTTCCTTCCCCATAGATAGATCTTTGGCTAGTTTTGAGAGTCTGATAGAAGCAGAGTGGCTTCAGAGACAGGCAGGTTAGTTTTTTGGTGGGAAGGAGAGGAGCTTGTTTTTGGAAGAGACTCTGCATTACTGTTTCACTCGATGTTATATCCTGGTCCTGCTGTCAGCTTTTCTGCTTTTGATTGGTTTGGGGTTTGGTTTTTTTGGGGGGTTGAGAAATGTACCTGAAGTTGCATGAACCCAGGGGATTGTTAGGTGCTGCTGCTGCTGGGAAATAATATTCTGGCAATTTCATCCCTCAAGTTTCCTGTAAATCTCTGTGCATGTGAGAGTACATATCTCCTGGGTTTCCATTTAACGCAGCCTGACATTTTCATCTCAATGTGAGGAAGATAAAAAGCATAGTCTTCTCCATGACAATCCTCTCCACAAGGCTTGACTTTGTAGTTTTCTAAATTTCTTATATGAAAAATAAAGGTTATTTGGCACTTATCACCTGCTTAATTTCATCTTCCCAAATCAGACTGAAAAATCTGTGCTTCAGTTGCAGGCACTTTGGTTTCCCATCAGGTACAGGTTATACATGATTTTTTGACAAAGAATATGCAGCTCTGGTGGAAAAGTGATGAACTGATCATCACTAAGGATTCCACCTTGCCATTCTCAGAAATAATTTGAAGATATCAACTCAACCTTTGCTTACTAAGCAGGAGGCAGACTGCAAAAGACTTAATTTCTCACTTCTGTGATCTCCTTTAATAAGTTTGTTTACTTTTTTAAAATAAAGCAATACTTCCAAGATCCAAAATCTTGGTACTGTGAATTGGAACGATAAAGCTCTGATTGATTTTACTGAGCTGAGAGTTTTCAGCCAGACTTTTTAATGTGTTGCACCTAATCTGTTCACATCATTGATGTGCAGCCTTCTTAGGCTTCCTAAATATCCACTAAAATTTGTAACAGTGGCACAGGCACGTGAATGGTAAATTTACATGTGCAGAAAACAAGTCTGCTTTTCTCAGTTGCTCTTTCAAAATGTTAAAATATTTTATACTGTTTCCTCTGCTCTGATTTTGAAGCAGAAGTTTATGTCCTGATGCTTCAACTGTGGTGAAATGCTAACTGCTCTCATTGAATGAAAAATAGAAAAAATTAATAAGAAATATTCAGCTCTAACAGCAGAGAATAAAATTACATAAAAGTGATAAAAGAAATGCAAATCAAGAGCCTTCTGTTTGCTAATCATTAGAACGAAAATCTTATTTTTTTCTAATCACAGTGATGCAGTATTGTATTAATAAGTTAGTAATAAAACCAAGCCAAAACCCAGGCATTTGGATCATAAATCTTAGTTATAGTAGTTTTAAGAAAATTAATGTTTGAGTGATGGTGGTTTGCTTCATGACTTCAGAGCCATTCATTAGCAAAGTAGGAGGTCTGTAGTTTTTAGCTATGTGTAAGGATGAGAAGTCAATGTCATATTTATAAACAAGGATTTAATATGTTGTTCTGGAGGTATTGTAGTGATGGGTTTCCTGATAGGACACTACTGAATGAAAATTTAATCTTGATATTAAAACTTCAAGTTTAACAAAACGATCCAGACAATAAAGATGTTTGTAGATTTGCTTGTAAAGACGATGCAGACAACTCATTCCCGAAGAAGTCTGAAGTAAAAAGAAGCGTGCAATAGCTTGGAACAAAGCCAGAGGTAAGTAATAATGGAAAGATTTCAATGCAGAAAGTCTGGAAAGGCAAAGATACAACCTTCAAATTTACTGTTTTACAGGGAAAACTACATATCCAAAGCAACTAAACAAGCATAAAACTAGTTAGCTCTGCTCTAGCCCCATGGAAATGCATGATTCTGTGAGTATTTCTCTTCTCCCTCCCATGCACATTTCCTTTATCTTGCTCAATTTATCTTGAAATTACTGGGATGTAGACTGGCTTTGGTTGTGTGCACTATCCAGTTGACATTGCAGTGGAACTCAGTTCCTACTTATAACATTTGATGCTTTTATAGCACAATTAATAATTTCAGAAGACTAAAAGGAAAAATATTTTGTATGCAAAATGCCCTCAAGCAAAAATCCCCAAACACTTCGCAGATTCTAATTAATTAAGCCTCACAGCCCCTTAAGAAGCAGGCAAACATCATGGCCCCTGTTTTCCAGCTGAATGAACTGAGAAACAGAGCAATTATCACATGTTTCTGCCTTCACAGCTGCAAGTGGCCCTACTTACCCTGCCACAAGTCAGTTTTACCAGTGAACCCCCCAGTCCTCCCAGAGTTTGCAGGACCTTGGTCAGTCAATGACTGTACAGGCGAGCTGTGACTCCAGGAGGCCCAGCTCACCAACCTGCATTTGAGTGTCACGCCTGCTTAGCCCAGATGTTACACTGATTAAGTTGCTTTAAGTTTTAGACACCTTCTGTGCTTGAGTTAGTAGCAAAAACCCCCATGAATTTTCATGCTATAAAGGATTCAGACATTGCTTGGCAAACTGCAGTTCATTTTATCATAAACTTGAGGCTAGAAGAGCTATGAAAAACAAATATTTTGAAGATTTACATCAGTTTCACAAGGAATTTTATAATAAAGAGGAAAATGTACTGACTTCAGTAGATTTGTTGATAAATTGCATCAAGGCAACAGTAGAGAATCTATGCTCTTGTTCCTCTCTGAAGCCTTTGAGAAATGCTCCATGTGACAGTACTGCACAAACGTATGGAATATATAAGCATGTGAGTTGGGCCTTGCTGCAGTGAAGCTTATGGTAGATTTCACACTGACTGCAGAAAGAAGAGGCTCGGCCTTCAAAGACTGGAACTCAATGAAGAAAGGCAGAAGTTTGTCTTGATTTGTGTGACGTTGCAAAGGCCAACGCCATGGATCAATTTGCAAGTGCATGCCCTCGTCAGTAGGTAAAATCTGAATTTTTGAGTTCAGTGCACTGTTCTGTCAGAAGTTAATGCTAACAATAGAAGTAGCTGGTACTAAGATACAAACATTAATTACCTACACAAAGTCTGGGCAGAGAAATCCTACTTGGAAGAACACATAGCAGAAATCTGGTATAAGCAACAAGACTTCACCTGGAGAGGAAAGCTTCAAAACTAGTGATTACTATTTCTGGTTAACCTTGGGGTTGATCAGTTAGTTTTTGTGGGTGGTGTATCAATGAATAAAAATGGTAGTGAGAGCTGGTCAAAAATGAGGCAATTTTGATGAACGTTTTTCCTAAATTGCTTTATTGATTGTTGAAACTTTTTTTTTGAGGGGGAGGGGGGAGTGTTTTGGCTCACATGGTTTTGTTTCTGCAAAGGCAAAATGAGAATTCCAGTTTATGGATTTGTGGATCACCTGATGTTTTATTGTTTCTCAGGTTCTGTTTCCCTCTAAAAAGAGATGGTACTTGTTTATCGTATTTCCCTGTGGTTATTTAGTGTATTACTGACTATGCATGATACACAAATGTAAGACAAAACATCTTGTAAAGCACATGTGTTTACATACATATATATAGGAAAGGCTTCTATTAGGTGGTATCAGAAGTGTTCAACTGTTAAAGAAAAAGGATGCTGAAAGACCAAATTTTGCCCAGTGTAGTGGTTTGTAGCTTCACAGTAAAAAGTGTGTTGGGACAGAAGTGTACTAGTTCCCAGCGCTGGGGTTAATGGCAGATCCCTTTGTAACACCAGCCGTTCAGTTCAGTGTGCCACAGAAATCTTTCCTTCCATTGCTGTCTGCAGCAGACTTAATGCAAATTTTCACCAATCTTAACAGGAGAAGGATCAGGCCCCAGGTCTTGCATGGTCACCAAACAAGCATTCTTGTTTTGATTGTTCAGTGTACTGAGCTGGTGGGAGTGTTCCCCTTGTTAGTCTCTCTTTTTCCTTGTCTGTCTGCCTTCCTCCCCTTCACTCACCCCCTCCAATTTACAAAACCTGTAAGTAAAATAACACAAACCTTTTAACTCTCAGTTTCCATGCAGAATACCAGGGAGCAGCAAGCATAATACAAAATGAATAGCAGGAATCAAAAAAACATGTCCCTGAACCAGAAACCCTAAATTAAATTTGTCAAGTTACCTAAGGACTAAAAGCTTTCTCTGAATGCTGCACTGCAACTTGCAGATTGAATTAACCACTTCCATCATGATGCTTTTGTACCACTAAAGCCAATCCGACTTCACAAAAAGAAAGTCACAATCAATACAAAAGTGCAATTTCTTAGAGTTTGGATAAGTATGTTACCAAGTTGGTGGAAATAATCAGAAATTACGGTCCCTAAATCCTTTGAAAGCAAGGCCAGCATCCTTCAGAGAGGCCTGAAAGCTGCACTTGACTCCATTAGGGCATAAACATAAGCAGTATTATCCTTCCCAGGGGTGCTTTCGGGGCCTCTTTATGCTTGATCATGTTATTTAATGTAAGGTGCCCTTAATATCTTTTATCTCCTGAAGTCAAGTGATCCAACTGTATCATCTCTCACTGACTGACTGAGACTCACCTCTGGAAGAAAGGGAGGGCAACTCAT
>NW_010532670.1:0-61622 GCF_000687285.1 Phaethon lepturus
TCTCCAGCCACTCTTCCCCAAGCCTGTAGAAGATTCTTCTGTCAACCAGCTCCTGAGGTACATTTGTATGATGCAAAGCATAACAGCAAAGCAGCTCAGAGAGCCTTGAGATAGCTCCAAATAAGCTGAATATATCTTGGATGATACAACATCATGCAGAGAAATTAATTTGGGTTCCTGAAGCAATAGAGACATATCAATGTGGCACTGCATGTAGGCTAAATAGCTCTATCTCTGAAGAGCTTAATCTTAGCACTCTGGTGAGTGATTATTTTCTTTTTTCTTTTCAAGCCTGGGTTTTCTCCAAGCTGGTCTCCCTCTCTACACTGAGAGTGAATATTTTAAGAATTTTTTCCTCAGCCTGGTTGATTTCAAATGTGGAGCTAAATTTGTTTGAATTAAGCTACTGTAGTGTTTCCCACTGTTTGGTAGCTGGCATCCTAATGAAGTCATAGAAGACCCACACTCAGTTTCCAGAAGAGCTGAAATTGTGAAGTCTAGATTTTCTTAGCTCTTTGTATGTGACTTTGTCTTATTGTCAAACTTTTATGACCCCTGCAGTATTATTTGTAAACTTTCTTCCCCTTTACTGTGAAAGCAGAGAGCCTTTTCACTCTTATTGCTGTAACACTAGCCTGATGCTAAATGTGTTTTCTTCTAGTAAAGAAAGGTGGAAGAAGAGAGGAAAGAGAGAACAGTTTGCATTTTGGGATATTTTCCGCTCCCTTTAATGTTATGCCCTATTCCTCAGTATAGAAAACCAGAGGTCCTACCTTAAGAGGCAGCTTCATTTATGAAGTGGTTAAAGTGTGCAACAAGTATTGCTCTCAAAGACCGAAGTTTTACTGACCTTAATGTCTGCTGGAAGAGGTCATAAAGGAAAAAATGAAATTTACAATGGGAAATACATAGTGAGTCTGTGGGTTGATTTGCACATGAAGGGTTTGTCCAGAATTCCCAGGTTTACAGTCATCTGGAAAACTCAGACAAAAATGTGAAGTTCCCTAGTTTTGCCTGAGCATACTCTCCAAGCAGACAACAAAGATTATTTGAGGGGAGCTGGTTCTGAGAGATCACAAGACCTGTTCTCTTCTTGAATTTGAGAGTCTAACGGGAGATGCACTTATACACTTACTTGTGTTGGTAGTCCTTTCTCCCAGGAGAAGGTTCTGTCCAGGTTAATTGTGGCCCTCATACTGCTAAATGAAGTTGTTTTACACTTTTACCCTGTATGCTAATTAAGCTAGGAGATACCCAAGTATAAAATTGGGCCTTCAAAGTTTTGCCTGCACTGACTGGGGATATAAAATTGATATAAATGAGAATAATTCCAGGAAAAAAAAATGCAAGCATGATTAACATGTTTGGAAGAATTTAGGGTAGTTAACCTACATATTAATGCATGGGGAAAAAACATACATTTTACGTGATGTCAGCAGCTCTGGAAGTTGAGGCTCAATTTCATGTGAGCAAAACATAACTGTCCTAGCCAGGAGGAATATGTTACTGCATTTCTGTAGCTCTGAGTTTCTTCTGTCATTTCTGTTGTGAATTTTGCACATTCCCATGGTTTCTTGAACTTTTCATAATTAGATTGGTAGGAGGAGAAAGGATCCTTATTGTGATGCACTTCTTATTACCAACATTGCAATTATCGAGAGAGATTTCTGCCTTTTAAGCTTCCTCATTAGTTGTTGGAGGTGGGAACGGAAGAGCATACTACAACAAATCCTTCTTCTTCTATCTCTGGCAATAAAGCCCAGGGTTGATTTTTTTTGTGGTTTGTCATCAAAGCAGCACATACTTCGCCTCCCAGGATTATATTTACTGTCATCATTCCTTCCACAAGGGGTGCACATGCACTGTAAGTTAATGGAATGGCATCAATATAGAAACAATGCAGTAAGATTTAATGGAATCCTATTACAGCTAACCATACACTTGTCATCCTAACCAGTTTTGTTTCTCTAAAATCTTTTTGTACACTGATGGTAATAGAAATTTTATATAATAACAAGTTTTACATTCAACTATTAGGGTCCACTTGCTAAGATTTGAGAAGGTATCAAGGCTCTAGCAAAATTATCTTTTGCAAACAGAAGTCATTAATGTCTTGGTAAAAGGATTTTCTCCTTCTGTGTGTGCATGCATGTGTATTTATGGATATACATTTACTATGAATAAAATATAAAGTGAAACCCCAACTGTAAAAAACTAATTGCATAATTTAGAATATTGAAGGACTAAGAGAAGAAGAAAAACCCACAAACAAAAACACACCAACAATGTTTTAGGCATCGTTTCAGCTGCAGCTTATAAATAACAGGAATGACTAAAATTCAGCAAAATGCCAGCTGGTTATTTACAC
The DNA here is from genome assembly GCF_000687285.1 of Phaethon lepturus. Classification (NCBI taxonomy): domain Eukaryota; kingdom Metazoa; phylum Chordata; class Aves; order Phaethontiformes; family Phaethontidae; genus Phaethon; species Phaethon lepturus. Next base: position 2,369 of record NW_010532670.1, read on the forward strand.
TAAATAGAATGCAGAAATATATGCATTTAACTCCTTCTCTGAAAATACCTTTTTCAGCCCATCAGCCCATGTAGGAGTTTTTATTGGATAGTCATACATAATCTTAATAATATTTCACCTTTCCTTTCTTCTCTGTTCAGTCCCATCTCATTACTTTCTCATTACGTGTTACTGAACATTTGTTTATAAGGTCATTGTAAGGAGGTGCCTGCCGTGTATCTTCTGCCTATTTTAGGAGGTACTTTATTAGACACTGAAAGTAGCAAAAGCTATTAGCTGTGACAATTCTCCTAAATACCCCTTAGAGGTGTGGCAACATCTGAATTCTTCAAGCTGAAATAAAGTTACTTGAAACAGTGAAAAGCCAGTCAGGTCCAAATTTACAGCAGCTTAAAAACAAGATGGATCTTTAAGACCTATTTTTCCGTCTCTTCATTCATAACATTCCTGTGACTTTGTATATTTGTCTGAGAATGAGCTAAATGTGTGGAGTGCAAGGGTTTCACTCAATCGTGCAAACACTTTCCATCAGCTTCACTGGTCTAGGGATGGAAACAATAGCAAGATTAAAATATAGATCAGTATTAAATGATTCACTAGGGCAAGGAGACACTTGCTGAGTTTAGAGTTTCTGGCTGAATAGCTCATTTTTGGCCTGAAAACACATTGTGAAAGAAACATTTAGTCAAGCTTCAAATCCAAGAACATTTGTCCTTTTCCTCCATAAAGATTGGACCAACTAGATTAGAGTCTGTTGAGGACTAGCTGAAAACTAAGTTTCCCTTGTTTGTTATGCTAAAGGCTGAATTCTATGTGAATGTGGAATCATAGAAATGCAGGCCTGGGGAGACCTTGAGAGAACATCTTCTCTGTGCTCCTACACTTTGGCGGAATGAAGATCCTCCAATACTGGAGACAAATGGAAGAAAACAGACTTTCCTTAGATATCCTGGTACAATACTTTGTTGTCATTTTTTCCTGTTAGTATGGGATAAAAATCCTCATGACTGAAAATTTAAGTTGATTTCTTGACTGATTCCCTAATGTTCACCAACAATTGATTGCCATTATAACAGCTTCATGTATACTGAAACACTTTTGATCATATTTCTTCTTCCCCCTTAGGTTAAGCAAACTCACTTTCATTTAATCTTAATGGCACATATTTTATGACCCCTTCCAATCTGCCTATACTTTCTTTACCTGTAATTCCATACTGAGGCCTCACTACTTAATAGTTCAGTTTGAAACCAGCCTGGAACATTGGTTTCTCAAAGAATATCTTTAGTTAACTCCTAACTCCAGTTTCTTTAGTTCTCTAAAAAATACCAGCTTTTACACTGGTTCCTCTATGACATGGATCTATTTTACATTGCATTAGAGACTGTGTGTAACATTTCATGTTTGCAGCAAGCTCTATGTCTAGGACACTGCTCCTTTGTAAGTTGCTGAAGTAAGGTTGTAGGGAAGATAATAAGACTATCCTTATGTTCCCTCTCTGCTTTTGTAGTTTGGCCTCCATCACACTGTTTTATGAAAAAAACCAACCCACTCCTAATATTATATAGAAGATTCACATAGATTTCTGAATGCAATCTGCCTGCTGAATCCAGAACAATAAGCAAGTTCTGCTGTGAAAATTACCAGCTTCTGAGTAAGAACAACTATAAGACATCAGACTCTGTTTTCCCTTTAGTTCCAAGGAGCTCAGTGTAATTGCATTGATATAACTGAGAGGAGAATCCAGTCCCCTAAACTTCTTAGCTCAAACCCCAAGCAGTGATTCCCCAAAAGTAAAAGCCAATGATACTAACCAGTGATCTCTGGTCCTTTTTAATTTGACAATGTAACTTTGTGCCAAAACTGGAGGATACAATTTTGGCATGTTTCCTATCAAAAAAACATTGCGCTCTTGACTGATTATTTCAAGAGTGGAAAAAAGGTGTGCAACACTCAGGCTAGTTGTGTACTTGCAAATATCTCCATTTGGCTTCTAGTTTTAAAATCAGGTTAAAAGGAACAACTGTGGCTAATCAATCCCATGACTGTCTAAGCCTTTCAGCGTTGAAACATTTCTGAAGGATTTTGCATTTGCAAGAGGGAAAAATAGGATAGAATTATGGAATTCTGTTTACAGAAGTCTTGATGGACAAATCGTAAAATTGGGTTGTCCATTGTTTTCTATCCAGAAAGAAACAATAGTGTTACTTCATATACTTATTAAGGTCTTAATCAGGCTCTTTTTTATGTCTGTTATACAATTGATTCCCACAGCTACCTGATAAACTTCATTTCATCGGAACAAAAATAATAGTCTTTCCCTGAGAAAGTGAATGTAAAATGTATTTTTCTAACATATATTTTATTTTTCCCAGGCTCCCTCTTTTTTTTTGTTTGTTTTTTTTGGTTTTTTCTTCTTCAGTTCATAGTCTAGATAGCATTTGTAGCATTTCATTATTGGTTTTTATTCAGGAACATTTCAGATTGTAACATTACTGTAGAATCCTTTCGCATACCCTTCAGTTGCAATCTCCTTTTCTGTATCTCTTCAACAGCTGAAGTGAAACATTCCTTCAAAGCCATTACTGTCTGTCTAGAAACATTGAAAGAAATGCCATTTCTATGCAAGGAGTTGCAATTAAACTATCATCTCTTATCTAGAGCTATGCAATAGAAGAGGGAAACATCAAGGAATAAACTATAGGCAATGTATTTCTTCACATTTTCATAAGGAAGAGCAGAAAGGGCATGGGCTAATTGACAGAAACAAGCAAAACCAAAACCTCTTCTTATGTGTAAAATTTTGTCCAACTCAAATAATCCTTGTGCCATAGATTTTTCTCTATAAACTTTAGAGTCTGAAGCACGCAGGTTAGCCCTCATGGATACTGCTTGCAGGCAATTGAAACAGGTGGTTCCAAAAACCAGTTTGGATCAAGTTGCACCATGGAGGTTCCCAACTCTCAGTGTTTATGAAGATAGCATACTAAGTTCCAGGTTGCCTCAGGTGGCTAATGCTAGTTTCTTGAGTTTGGATTTATGGGCTGAGAGTCCATAAATCCATGAAACACACCCTTTCCAAAGGACTTTATCCTGAAAAGAACCCTAAATGCTGAAAGAAGCAAGGCATGAGTTTGGCAAAAAGCCCTATTATGAAGAAAAGCCAAAGGTAAATTGCATGAGGACAGGACTGAGGATGTTGTCACCAACCTTACGATGCAGTAATGAGAATGGGAGTTTTGACCTTCATGCCATTATCTAATATCGTAACTATGCAACAGCAGCAACTGGCACATCAGGATGAATTAATAAAGAATACACATCCTCGTCTGGGGAAAATCTTCGGTCTTAGGTTGTTCATCTTAGTTTGTAACTTGCTGGGCTGATTCTATCCAACTTTTCAACAGTCCTTGAATGAGATAGTTCAGGATGCTCTGTTGCTGATAGTAAGTTGATAGTTCTCTCAAATTCATTTCACCATGTATTCGCACATGGGACAGGGTATTTTATTTCGCTCACACTCTAGCTCTACTACTGTACTTTGGAAAAACAGATGGAAAATCAACAAAGAAGGAAAACAAATTTTCTTTATGCATGATGAATTTATGGCAAATGCATCTACATCTATCCTCTTTTCCTCTGATCTGTGTGAAAATTAAGCATTTGAAATTACCTTATTCAAGTCATTGAAATGGATTCTCTAATAGTAGTGGTGATGAGCATCACAGCAAATCTCAAAAATATGCATGAGCAGTTTTCCAGACTGCTTGTTGAGAGTTGGGGTTAGGAGAAAATAAAATCAGACAGGATCTCAGATTGTGTAGTCAGTAGTACTGTGATCATGACTCTTGAGCTGTTTCTGGCTGGATATGCATAAAACTCTGTGTCCTGAATAATCAAACTGTGATTTATGGTGATTTTGCCAGTATTTCATTCTCAGAACCTTTCAAAGAAGAATGAGCTTAAACAAAATTCATACCACCTGATATGTGCTTTTCCTTCATTGGTGGTAGAAGCTTTTTCCAAAATTGAGAGTCCATTTTATATGTGGCTAAACTAAAAACTTAATTCAAGTTACAGAAATCAAAATGTCTCCATTGATTCAGAGGAAGTTTAAATCTGGTGCTAAAGATATCTGTCAATAGGTATCAATACCTGTGCTTGTTTGTAAAATCATTCTTCTTCCTCACTCAGCACACCAGAGCAATACCAGAGCAATCAGTCTCTTAGCACTTGGTCTTGTTTCAGTTACAGTGATCTATGAAGTTCCAATTCCTTCCTCCTTGAAAGAACAAGGCAGGAGTTCCCTCAGTGGCAGGGGGTGAAAAAGTTAATAGCAGGCCTTATTTGTAACAGCACAATTACATAAGTGATGTGGAGACTGTTCCCAATCCTACCAGTTTACATAATATTATATAAATATAAATAATTCACCTTAAGGATTCCTTATACAATGTAGACATGTTCTCTGCAAACTAAGCTGGAGAGGAAACCTTTGATCTTGGACTTAAAAGTAGTCATAGACTATACATCCAGATGAAACTATGGAATACAGGTAGAACATAAAAGCAGGACTGCTGCTCCTTTAACTTACCATGACCCTCTCCTCCATGATTTCAGTCAGAATATAAGTTCTGTTCAGAGGCAACACACTGTGGAGCAATCTGCACTCTGTCTAATTCCTCACAGAGCCCTCACTTTTGTGTTTCTTGTTTTGCTCTTGTCAATATTCCTGTGCCTTTGAAAGCTAATGGGGAGACTTCTGGACTTGAACAGGTTTTGGATCAGAAATTTTGGAGACAGAGGTTGTGCACTATTATAGAGTACTTCTGTCTGTGTGCACATAGGCAGCTAGATCTTGGAAAAAAAGATGTGGCAATGGTCTGTTTTTAGAGTTTATATTTATTGTGTTCAGAAGTATTTTACTGCCTTAGTCTAGAGGAATTCCTTCTATCCAAGTGACTCTCTAAAGGTTTCAAAAGAGGACTGTTTTCTTCTTCCAATATAAACAAGAGGTTACTCTGCTTCAAAGTAAAGGCCTCTTCTTTGTGCGGAGGAAAATTCTGCTAGATTTTCCCATGAACTGGTTATAAAACTGAGTCCTTCTTTAGGTCTTTGTTGCCTTATTGCAGTGATTTGCTGAAGTTTTGTGTGACTAACTGGGAAAATTTTTACTAACCGAATATGGCTGTCTAAGTCATACTGATCATTATTTTCTGGTAACATTTTGTTTCTCTCCCATTTCCTTGACCAGATAAGCAATATTCAAAGTGTTTTTGAGTCACATCACATTTGTCACAAAGAGAAATAAAGGACTTAGCCAATTACAATCTTCATCACCGCTCAAAGAAAAATATATTTGAATTCCTGTTTCCCCAATACTGCAAAAAATGCAAGCAGTGGGAAACACTGTCTTCAATCAGTGTTCAGAAATTCTTCTGAACCAAGACTTTGGGCATCTGGAAACCCTGACTACACACACAACATGTGCACAAGACCACCCCGCTATTCCTGTATCATCTGCTAACACAATGAGCATATCTCATATCCTCTGGACACACAACTTTTTCTCAAACCACATGCACAGCACATGTGGAGAATGACAGATGCTGCCTCTTGCTGCAAACTGCATGCAAGTAGGTGTCTATCTGGGAAATTCATGACAGAAAGATAGCACTCTTCTAGGCAATGGGAACTCTCTGACAGCATGGCAGAGAAATTCTGAAACAATCCCTGAGAGAACAAAGAGGTCAGCAAAACAGCAGAACAAAATTACACTTTAAACTGTTTAGCACCTCTGGGCAAGCGAGCTGTATGAGCTGTTGAAAATGTCACTTACATTAGGTAAAGATCGAGAAGCCTTATGTTTCATGACATATTAAGGAGTCAGAAGAAAAATCATGTCTGTTCATCCCTAGTATTCTCCCTGCCATACACTTTTACTTCTGTTTCATAATGAGGCAAAGAAGAAGTCCTTAAAGGTTTTCATTGTTAATACATGGCAGTCTAAATCAACTGTATCTTGTGCCATATCTGTCTGGAACCTGAACAAGTCTACAAAGGGTTATAAAATGTTTTGGAAAATGAGAGACAGATGACTGATTTGCTTGTGACTATTTTGACAGTTCCTATTACACTATATAAACACAGATCATGATTTTCCCTGACAGATTGGTACTGCCCTGTGGAAAGGGGAAGTGAATGACCAAGAAAACACTAGCATTGAATTTGAAAAAAATCTGAATATTAGGTGCACCTTCAGGGAACTGTAGCAAGAATGTAACAGCTTAAAACACCCGCTCAGGAATTTTCACTCACTCACAGAGAACTCGGCGTATTCACACAGACAGATGATTGTTCCCCTCCTGATCTGAGAAGACCTGAAAACTCAAAAAAACCCCAGTGAAATGAGAATGCTTCAAACATAGATGAGTCTTTAAAACCTTTATCAACAGCATTTGAAACAAAGCTTATAATAGAGGGGAAACAGCTTGGGATGGTGACTGCTGAAAGTAAACAACTGAGATGGGACAAATGATTTGTGCTGCCTTATAAATGTCTTCGATGGTTGCCATCAGATAAATGGAATGTTGGCATAATTAAGCATGCCAGATTTCCAGTTTTGCAAGAGCATATTCTGTTACAGAAAGAACTGATTTCTTTCACAAAGGAATCATTATCAGGCAAACATTAAGGTCTCCTTCCTAGGCCTGCCCTTTCTCCAGGTGGTGCAACAGTTTGGTGTTTCTTATAGGAAGGGCAGAACTGCAGCAAAGATGTGCTGAGTGGGTGCTTCACTCTGGCATAACAGTGTGCAATTCCTCTCTGAACACATTTCACCAAGCTGTAAAAACAAATGGAAAACATTCAGGGATTGGAAAGATCTTTTGCAACCTTTTTCATTCCATATCACTAGCATTTTCCCTCCATATAAAAATCATTGTAGCTGGTAATCAATAATAGCAGTAGTACTACTAATGAAAGACATCCATCATCATAAAACTTAATAAATTAGTATGGTTCTGTAAACGTAATAGTTTATCATTGTGTGTACTTTGCTTCTGGAAAGTACTTTCACTTTATCACCCTATTTTTTTCACTGTATGTCACATAATAGAAGCGGGAACCATCAAAGACACTTCTTCAAATACTGTTCCATATAAGTTCTTCCTGTTTTTAATTGAGAGGAAGACTTCTGAGGCACCTTTGTGCACTCGCTCTCTGCTTATGCACACAGTACTAAGTGTTTTTGGTTCTGTCTCTCTGCGTAGAATTTTACTGCCCAAATTATGCATATCCTATAGGTTAGAGAGATTGTTCTCAAGCAGTCCTGTGTCTCACTTGGCTAGAAAGGGAGCCCAAGGTGATGAGATCAGACATAACTATATACCTTCAGTATATAAATTTTCATGAGTTAAATGCCATCCTTATTGCCTGTTTGGTTAAATTAGAACATAGAATAAGCACTATATGCAAATGAAAAACAATGATTCACTGACTAACTTTGCTTCATATAAACTTGGTAGCCTTAATTGACTTAACCTTTAGAATGTCTTTCATAAAGAATGGAAGACTGCATACCCATTGGTAACACAGGTTAGGATGCTTTAAAGATAGCTGTAGAGTGAAAGCCAGTAAGATATTGAAAAGTTTGGCCAAAGAAGAGTCTAATGAGGCAGATACTAGACCTTTAATTTATTTAGTTGAAGATGTGTGGGTATTTGCTGCGGCAAAGGAAAACCTGGGAAAAGGATTTGTTCCAAGTTAAAAAAAAAAGCCCAAATACATGATTATCACAATTATATGTGCTAAATCTAATTTCCATTCCTGCATAATGATGGTGTATATATAGAGAGAAAGGATTCGCTGTGCGTTTTAAGAGCAACTATGTCACGAGCAATGAGAAAATATTGACAGGCAAAAATGTCAGTGCTTTTTTTAAAGCAGAATTACAACCTTATGGCATGATGGGAATTTAGCAGATGCGCTATGTTAGTGACTAGAACATTTGATACTGTGACATGAGCTCCTGCTTGAAGTATTATTTCCAAATTGGCTTTGATGCAAACTCTTGTGCAGACTGATACTCTGTTAGAAGTCCAAATAGTGTGAAAAAGAAAGCAAATGAAAATGGCAATATATCAAAACTTCAAAGAAGTGTTTATGAAATAGTGAAGTTGTTAATGTGAGGACTGGTCAGATCTGGGAAGAAACAAAGTACTAAAAAGTACACTGGTCCCATCCTCCAGGGTAATCACTCTGGACTTGGAACACAAAGGAACTTTCCACTTTGCAGGATCATGGCATAAAAAAATTAGACTTAATTTTGAGGTAGCCCAAGTATGCAGGTGCAAGTCCAAGAATACCACATATGTAGCAGTAGTAAATATGATTGTAAGTGCGTTTTGCACAACAATGCTACATGTGTTTTTACATAGAAGAAAGCACAGTGAAGCATTATGCAGAGGGAACGTGAATCTGAAGAATTGTCCTTGTTCCTAAGCCTTCTTTTGTTCCCCAGTATAGGTAGACAACTATCCCTATTTAAGATGGAGAAGCTGAGGCAAAAAAATCTGTAAAATAGCACATTCCTAAAGCTACATTCAACTGTAACCCAGAACAGAACTCCAGTTTCTCCTCTTACCACATTAAGGCTTTCCTTCCATCTTGTGAACATTATCAATGTTTACTTTTCTACAGAAATAGAAAATTTAAAATTTTTGCTCTACAGCATTTAGTCTTCTTCAATGGCTGGCAAAGCTTTATAACCAACCCTTCTTTTTTATAGAAGTAAATTGCTTCAGCTGTGCAAGTTATTGATATTTATAAGAACAATCATACTCAGTAGGCTTTATCTGAGGATTTCAGAGCAACCAAACAATGAACTGAACCTGACTTTTACTCATTTCTTTTAGTGGCTGTGTCAAATGAAGGATGGGGAAATTCAGTAATTTGAGCAAAGCTACACGATCAATATGGGAACCAGGAATATAATTCATTAATCTTGACTACGAGTTCACTGCTGTATTCTCTAAGAAGCACAGTCTCCCTTGATTTGATACTCAGAAAGCCTGATTTAACTGTACTTTGCCTTATTCTCCTCCACTTTACCTTTTGCTGTATTTCTTTGCTGCTTCTTTATTCTCTTATAACTCTGATGCATTATGTGCTTCAAGAAATCCACAGAGAGAGGTACATACTTGTCTCTGATGGTTTATGACATTGCAGCCTCCCAAACTTCAGGGTGTTATAGAAAACATATATTTCTGCAAATGTAAACAAAGAGTTTTATGGCTATCATTTTGGTTTCCGACTTGTTCAGTGCTATCATCTTTGTTGACTGTGTGTATGTGCATTTTTGTGACTATGAGTTATTTTCTCCAGATGGATGCAGATAAACTTCTTTAAAGTAACTTCTGTAAAAGTTGACAGGTGTGTGCTGCTGCACACCACCCTTGCCTAGCAAAAGTCCTGGCAGCTAAGATCCTAAGCGAGAAATGCTTTGCATCCATGGATCCCCCCCCTCACTACAAGAAGGATGCTGAGGTGCTGGAGCGTGTCCAGAGAAGGGCAACAAAGCTGGTGAGGGGTCTGGAGCACAAGTCTTATGAGGAGCGGCTGAGGGAACTGGGATTGTTTAAGTCTGGAGAAGAGGAGGCTGAGAGGAGACCTTATCGCTCTCTACAACTACCTGAAAGGGGGTTGTGGCAACGAGGGTGCTGGTCTCTTCTCCCAAGTAACCAGCAATAGGACGAGAGGAAATGGCCTCAAGTTGCACCAGGGGAGATTTAGATTGGATATTAGGAAAGATTTCTTCACTGAAAGGGTGGTCAGGCATTGGAACAGGCTGCCCAGGGAGGTGGTGGAGTCAAAAACGTGTGGATGTGGTGCTTCAGAACATGGTTTAGGGGACATGGTGGCACTGGATTAATGGTTGGACTTGATGATCTTGAAGGTCCTTTCCAGCCTTAGTGATTCTGTGATTCTGTAATTTCCACTAGTGGGTGTTTAGTCATCCTTCTTTTTCTCTTGGCTTTATGTTCTATGGTGATAAAAGCAGCATAGCATAGAAACAAAGATATTTCAGTTTTCAGTCAAACTAAAGAGTTTCACAGCTCCTTCCTTTATAGAAAGGGCAACCTCTGCACTTATTTGAAACAAGCTGCTGATTCTGTTTTCTTGGTTATGTGTAAGTAAGTGATGTATACAGCTGTATACTCTAAGGCAGAATGTTGTAAGAAGGTATTAGTATAAACGTGACTTAAGTCCAGTGGAATTATGTCAGTATATTGATGTATGTGAGAACAAACTCAGACCCTTAGGTCTTTCCATTATAACTGAAAAGTCAAGGGATTGTCAAGATATGAGTCATTGGAGAACACATTGGAAAAATTTCAGTGGATCAGTGCAGAGATTCAGCCAGCTCTGCATTGTGTTGCAAATACTTTCTAAGCCCACAGATGCCTGCCCTTTTTAGCAGGTAAGGGCCATTCTGGGAAAAGTCTATGGTCAACTTAAATTATACATTTGAGTATGAGATCATGGTGTTGGAGGTTCCTGAAGTTTAGAGCATGCACAGGAATAGCTTTTCATTTTTCTGGTAGATATTAGAACTGTCTTTAATACTCCTAGAAAACTCCTTGCCTTAGTCCTTATCGGTGTTTAGAGAGTCTGATAACTAGCTGCCATTTTACAGAAAAGTACCAGAAAGACTGCAATGGGCAGAGATAGGCAGATCTGCCTTCTAATAAAAATTGAAGACTGCTATTGTCTATTTATTCTAAATGTATTTTTTTCCTGCAAGAGAAAGAAACGATGTGAATGTTCTTGTTCTTTACAGATGCCACAAATATGCTCATGAAGTTTGTTAGCTGCTAATGTACTTGCAATTGTTTTACGGTGGGTGTTGGTGGGATGTGAACAGAGCATGTTCTATACAACACAGTCCAGTAAAGTCCAAAACTTGGGAAACTGCTTAAAGATTAAAACTTTGATCTATATTACTCTAATATTTACTTGTTAGGCTATAGATCCCAGCCCCTTGTCTCCTTTCTCAGAAACCTGGCGTTCCACATGTATCTCAGATAGTCTGCAGCAGGGCCTACAAAGTCATTGAAGCAGTGTTCAGCTAGTTGAGTAACACCAAAATTTGTGCTTGATTCGTCCATCCCTAAAGAATGGCTTATTTGTTCCAACTGCCACTGCATCAAGCATGAAAAATCATCCATATGTCTCTGGCTTTTATTGCTATTCTTCTAATAGAGGTAACTTGGATGCAGATTTCTTTTGAATAAAGACTTCTTACACCATCAGCTAATAGTTAGGATATTAATATTAATGCAAAGGGGATCTACTGGTGAGAAAAACTGTAGCTGAGGAAAACAAATTAGAGATTAGATTGACAACAAAGGTATTTGATGAGAATAAAAGTGAACTGTTCACTGTATTGAGTGGCAAGAACAATAGTGGAATAGGATGCCATGGAAATACCAACTGCAGCTCTGCACAGTGACAGTCAATGGGGACAAGCAGAGATTTATTTGAAAGATATCTCCTGGCAAAGACAAATGGGTCTGATTTATTTATTTAAAACATTACTCTCTGGGATGGCCTTACATACCTCATTTCCCAGTGGACCCTGAGTAGGATGTGGGAGGGGAGTTGATGAACATTTGTGTTTCATAGAAATTCAGGTTGTATCCTTTAAAAGGAAAATGAGTTGCTGGAGAAATTCCAGAAGTTATATGTGGGTTCTTTTGGAAAAGTTGTCAGTGTTACCCAACTATTTGGTTTGACAATACAGAAATCCCTTGGGACAAGAACACCAACTTTACCATAGACTGCTTTGCTGGAGAAGCTGAGTTCCATCACACAGGGAACACTTGAGACAGTGGAGGTGAAGCACTGTCCCCATAGATAATTAATTCTGCAGCATCTCTTCTCAGACTATCAATATCAGACTGTTCAATTAGATCTAGATGCACAGAGATTTCGACACATGCCCTCGGGCAGGTAGATTAGCACCACACCATCATTTTGCTCAGGCAGCAGCCATGAGTGAAGTGTTTTTAGCTATGAGTGAATTAGTTTCTGTCATGTAGATCCCCTGAGGCTAAAATGATCTACAGATATTTTAGTTGCCCTGGTCTCAGTTTTTCTAAAAAAAGTCACTGTTGAATTTCTGCATGGGGAAGGAATAACAAGCTATTTTTGTCACCAGAGTGACATCCAGTGCAGTACAGTTTAGGCTAGCTGTTAAGAAATGGGTAAGGTGGAGGTCATGTCCCTGTTCCCAAGACTGTTTCTGCATTTAACACAAAACTGGTTGAAACACAACTATAGGGATCTTGAGATGGAAGCCTTGTTATGTACAGAAGCTGAATCTGTCTTTCGTTGCTCCAGGTAATGAATGCTTCTTTCAGTGCTACTTTTGAACTGGGTACTGATGTGTTCAACTCTGTAAAATACATACTTGAGGACTTGGGCAGGTATAGAAATTTCAGGAATCTGGCGATGTTCCAGGTTTAGATACAGGACAGGAGCTATACTAACTAACTGTGCCCGTCTGGAAGACAACCATTAACTAAGGTAGTAATCTATACTTCTATAGTCAAATGAGAGAGAGTTTGGCACTCCAGAACTCAAGTTCATCCCTTTCTAAGGTAGCGATGGGATGAATTGCTCCCTGAGAGTGTCTGTTTGTGTGTGTAAATGATACCAAGAGCCAAAATAATTAGCTCATAAAAGGTACTTTTATATGGCTAGAGTTTGATGTGATGAAGGTCATTCCTAAATTCTGCTGAAATCTGCCTCTGGGCACTTAAGTCTTTTGCAAAGGTGGTCCTGAGTTCACATACTAGGACAATGAATTATTTTTTCCTGATGTACATGGAATAATAACATTGCTTAAGCCTGTTTTGAACTATTGCCACTCCATTATATTTGAGAAGTTGTGGCTATCTGGTGAAGTTCCCACTGACTGGAAAAGGGGAAACATAACCCCCATTTTTAAAAAGGGAAAAAAGGAAGACCCAGGGAACTATAGGCCAGTCACCTCTGTGCCTGGCAAGGTCATGGGGCAGATCCTCCTGGAAACTATGCTAAGGCACATGGAAAATAAGGAGGTAGTTGGTGACAGCCAACATGGCTTCACTAAGGGCAAATTGTACCTGACAAATTTGGTGGCCTTCTACGATGCGGTTGCAGCGTTGGTGGATAAGGGAAGAGCAACTGACATCATCTACCTGGATTTGTGCAAAACATTTAACACTGTCCTGCAAGACATCCTTGTCTCTAAATTGGAGAGACATGGATTTGATGAGTGGACCACTCAGTGCATAAGGAATTGGCTGGATGATTGCACTCAAAGAGTTGCAGTCAATAGCTCAATGTCCAAGTGGAGACCAGCGGCAAGTGATGCTCCTCAGGTGTCGATGTTGGGACCAGTGCCGTTTAACATCTTTGTCAGTGACGTGGACAGCGGGAATGAGTGCATGGTCAGCAAGTTTGCCAACACCACCAAGATGTTTGGTGTGGTTGACATGCTGGAGGGAAGGGATGCCAGCCAGAGGGACCTTGACAGGCTTGAGAGGTGGGCCCATGAGAACCTCATGAAGTTCAATAAGGCAAAATGCAAGCTCCCAAGCACAAATATAGGCTGAACAGAGAATGGATTGAGAGCAGCCATGAGGACTTGGGGGTGTTGGTTGACAGGAGACTCAACATGACCTGGCGTTTTGCTTTTGCAGCCAAGAAAGCAACTGCATCCTGGTCTGCATCAAGTGTGGCCAATAGGTTGAGAGAGTTGATTCTCCCTCTATACTCCACTCTTATGAGACCCCACCTGGAGTACTGTGTTCATCTCTGGGTCTCCCAGAATAAGAAGGACATGGACCTGTTGGAGCAAGTCCAGAGGAGAGCCACAAAGATGATCAGAGGGCTGAGCCCCTCTCCTATGAAGACAGGCTGAGAGTGTTGGGGTTGTTAAGCCTTGAGAAGAGGAGGCTCCGGGGAGATCTTATAGCAGCCTTTCAGTACCTGAAGGGGGCCTACAAGAAAGCTGAAGAGGGACTTTTTACAAGGGCATATAGTGATAGGACAAGGGTTAATGGCTTTAAACTGAAAGAGGGTAGAGATATATATTAGATATAAGGAAGAAATTCTTCACTATGGGAGTGGTGAGGCACTGGGACAGGTTGCCCAGAGAAGTTGTGAATGCCCCATCCCTGGAAGTGTTCAGTGCCAGGTTGGATGGTGCTTTGAGCAACCTGTTCTAGTGGAAGGTGTCCCTGCCCATGGCTGAGGGGTTGGAACTACATGATCTTTAAGGTCCCTTCCAAACAAAACCATTCTATGATTCTATAGTTCTATGATTATAGATATTTGCAGCCATTTTCTGTTCTGCTTGATAGAAACTTCACAGAGTATTCTCAGTTATTCTGGTTTTAATCTCCTCTACTGCCCTTTAAACCTGGAAGTAAAAGCCAGCATTGAAGCTATACACATCTGTCTAAGTGAAGAGCAGACTCAGCCCTTCACTAAAACACAGGAGATGAGTCAGCTCCACCTGTATTTCAGCATGGCTTTTAAGAGTTGATTACTGCTTCTGTATGAAAGCAGGGTAAAAATAGTGTGAAGGAACAAGAGCAAGAGCGACAAATAAGGTAATGCAGAGAATGAAGCTCTGAATCCCAGGTGGAGTGGTCATTCTCCTGCATGCCACAGATGAGACTTTCTGTTCAGTGGTCTGAATCCACTGTCTCTCACACTCTTGTCAGAAACACAACTAAAATTTCAGAAACAAAATGTCCTTCTCCTACCGACTCCCCATATTTTTTGTTTTCTGTATGTTTTAAACAAGAATAAAGAAAACCCAGCTTAGGTTATGCGTTTCACCGAGAATATAGTTTGATAATTACAGAGTGTAACCTATCACAGAAGCTAATGATTGAATGACAGGCATGGCAGTTGAAAAGAGGATGCAGGTATACAAGCTATGATAATTAAGCACTAAGCTAAAATACTAAGGGTCTGTAACAAATTGCATCCTTGTGTAGTAAATACAGGAAAGGATGTATAACATGCTGAGTTCATAAACTGAAACATTTGAGTTATACTGCATACAAGCACATAGTGAAAAGACTCCACTGAAAAATTAAATGAGGAAGAAGAAACTAGGATGAAATAATAGGGTAGGAGTGGCAGTGGAGAAATGGTGAATACAGACTAGTTTTGTCACAATTTTTGTGACTCAAAGCACACAGTTTTTGTTACTCAGGTATGTCTGTTCATCTGGGTTTCTTAGGGAGACTTTCAAAAAACCCTAAAATATTGAGGATAACTGTCCCACCAAAATGCATTGTCTTGTATAGTAAAAACTTTCTGAATTATTTTGGACAGTATTCCTCTCTGTAAGTATGGCTCAGCAAATACTAGTCCAGTTTAAATCTGCATAGTTGTCCTGAAAATGGGAAGCCAAATGGCTTCTTTCTGACTAAGCCCTAATTACCACAAACAATTATGGATTATGTGTATATCATACAGTAATAATCTAATGTCACTACTACACCTCCCACTGCTGGGCTCTCTTGGCACCCATCTTTGGCCTAAATTGTTTCTGCTGAAAAACCTTACTAGTTTTTTAAAAAGAAAAAAAATAGGCTATTGTTAGCCATATATCTTTGTGAAGAGCTAATTTAAATTATTCCATTCAAGTTAGTCCTTCCAGGTTGGTACTGTTCTCACCATAGGAGGTGTTGAAATTTCAGTAGGACACATCTGGCTGCAGATACGTGCCTAAAGCACCCCATGGTTCCAGTACTTGTGTAGGACTCTGCAGATAAATACAATACATTAGTCGTCTTACTAAAATAACGGGCTTCCTTTCACCTATTCTGAAACCTTTCCGATTTCACCTAGTTCTCTTTTTGTTTCTTGTCCTGATGCTACATGTTTCCAAACCAGAACTTTGTACATTTATTCATTAGTTCTGTTTCACATGTGAACCAGTGCTGACCAACATGTTCTTTCACCACATTTCTTACTTGATTACACATCCTTCCAAGACATCAGTATAGTTCACCAAAGACAAAATACCTTCCCCCCCCTGCCCCCCAGTTTCCAGCTTTCTATTCTGTGCTGGAACTTGCCCTCTTTATTCTGATTTATTTTTGTTTGGCTTTATTCCTCTTTGCTGCCACCAGTCTGAATGAAGGAATGGGCTTTGTTAACTGCGGAGATGATCTTTTTGCAAGACATTTTAAAAGGATTTCTTTGATTGTAACAGAGACACCAAAATGATTATGAAAAATGTCATCTTATTTCTGTGCACCAAACAGATGCATAGGCTAGCATAGTATTTTCCTATAAGGTTGACTGTGGTCTATTGTTGAGGATAACTATTGGTCCACTGAGCCTGAGATATTTAGCACCCTGTAAGATGAGATACAAAAATCCATTAGTAGGTAAAGACTGTTTTCTACAGGAGAGTTAGGACTGGCCCTTTCAAAAAGATATGGCACCCAGAAGAAAATAATTCTGTATTTGTGCTCTAAGTATGTGACACTTGGGAATAATTCAAGCCCCACCTCAGATTAGGGAGTAATGAAATCTAGTTGGACTAAGAGTTCATATGGAACATTTCCCTTATAAACATGTCTTGCTGCTTCCTGTATTTCCACTGCTATACTGCTTGTTTTCCCTATGGATGTATTTTCTCGGTGTTAGGTGAAAGCATTGTAAAATTGATCTGTAGAGAAGTGACACCATATTGAAACAGCAAAGCCTGAAACTAATATGTTATCTAAACAAATTGTGAGATAATGACTTTTCCAGTGGCTCAGGTACACTCTGCACAGTTTTAGATAGCATAATTTACACTGAAAAAGATATAGTGGCACTGAGAATTACAGCATTGGGGTTGTCAGTTAAATGACTGCCTGAGTGTTTAGAACTTGTATTTGCTGGTCCTTGCTGGCTGATTGGCATTCCAACGCCTTTTCATTTTGTGCTTATTTCAGCATGGCCTGATGGGGATACAGAATTAGAAACAACCAGTCAAGCTACTCTGGTCAAAATTAGGCAGAAAGATCAGAGAAGATGATAATAGCTCCTCCCACCAAAAAGAGAAAATAAAATAAGTTATGCAACGGTTGAAAGTACCTCTTCAAAATTAAAGCCTAGCTATACATATAACATGTACTGCATTCAGCCTTCTTTCTTTCCCCCTTTTTAATTTTTTTCATAGCGTTATTTTTTCTAACTGAAAGACTGTAACTGCCTAAAATTATTTCTTTGTAAACACCTGCGTATTATATACTCTCTTGCTTAGCACTCTTGGATCCACTCTTCTTGAAAGCCAGCAGATTAGCAGAATATCCATGTCAGCTGTGTTCTGCTTATTGCAAGTACTACCCAGTCACAAAACAAGGGAATGTAACTAGTTTCATGTGATCATAATAGTTTCCTTAGGGAAGAGGAGGAAAGAAGGTATAAAAAGGTATTATTTAGAAGGGTATTAATAAATCTTTACAGAATTTTGATTCATTTTATTTAGTGTTGGAAGAAGGGGTCTACAATGGTGGGTGGGAAGAGATATAGAATACTGTATTAAAAGTAAACTGTAGGAAGTGGTTTTGGGGTTGCTTTTTTTTTGTAGTCAGGTCAGCTTTGGGGCTTGAGTTTACTGTTTTATTTTCTGTATATTCATGTTTATTTTGGCAGGCTATATAGGTGCTTCTTTTTTCTTGTAGAGCTGGCTCTAGAAAATTAGGTTTAGGTTTTCAGTCTTCAAACTGCGTGTGTATATTTAAATTAAGAGTGCAAGGAGACCCTACTTCTAGTTTGGTTGGGGTTTTGAAGTTCAGTTACAGCAAACAGCTATTACTGAAATATAGTGACTTGGTGGGAGTCTGTTAATGGGGTTTTTCTGCTGGAGTGTTTCTTTAGTGTTCAGCTGCTTCCTGCATATGGCTCCAGAAAGCAAGAGAGGCACAGGAGAATCTGTGCAGTTAGGCTCAAATCCTTTTTAAGCAAATGCATAATTATCATTATAAAATCTAAGTGCTCTTACTTGGAGGAAGAGTGTCTCTGAAAGGAGAAAGACAACTGACTGGCTTTTTATGAACTTTGATCTGAAGTTGTTTTTCATTAGACTGTGCCAGTCTAAATTATTCTTTACATTGTGGGACAGCCTAGCATATGCAGACTCATAATAACATTAATTTAAAGGTATCAGACATCTTAAAGAGGTGGTGGTGTAGCTCTGTCGTTTGCATTTACTGTAACTGCCCCAGTTACTTTTCGAGAGTAGGGTGTTCATCCCTTTTCCACAAGTCTGTGGAATCCTATTATGAAGAAGGAAACATAAATCACAGGCCTATTTTTAAATGCATTTTACTGGTTTCTTAAGCATTTGTCTTATGCCTTTCTATTAGTTATCTACCACACTTGTTTTTCTGAGTGGGAAAATTTTATTTTTGATACTAAATGTGCCTTCACACATTCTGTGTCTAATCTGCCACATATGTTAATCTGGTTATTTCTTGCTTTGTTTGTCCATAGTTTGTGATACCACTGTTACTTTCACTGCCAAACCTCTGTTCCTGTTTGTGAGCACCAGAAAAGTAAGATCCTCTCTGGATCCTCTCCTGCAAGAATTTTGTCTTTTCTTTAATAAGCTTGTCTGTCTTCTGGTAAAGAGTTGACCAAGAATAAGGAAAGTGAAATTATTTGGAGCAGCAGCAAAAAGCTTTAGGGAAGTAACTATGCAACATATTCTTTAAGGTGGCTCCTTTTATGTTTCCACAATTCAGTCATGAAACTCTCAGTCTTTTTAGTTGGGCTTGCCATGATTTCTTCTGTTATTTTTTGTGACCTCACAGCTTTGATATTTTATGTAGATATAATCTGCAACACTTAGTCTTATTTAAACCTCAGTGGAGTTTGACAGGCAGAGTTTGCTGTGCACTATTTTGATTTGATCCTTATATACAAGAAAATTATTTGGTTTATTCTGTTATTATGCATTTTGAGGAAGTAGGTTAAGACTGCTCATTTTTGGAGTGTGTGTTTCAGAGTTCAGACAATGTCATATTTTTCTTGGTCATGAAACCTGTATCACTAGGAGGACTGTCATCCCAGACAACTGGAGTGGTCAACCCCCTTATTGATTACCCTATCTCCAACCGGAACATCTTCACAAGCTTTCTTAACTGGTGTCAGTGAAAATTATTAAGATAAGAATCTATGTTTTTACCAGTTATTTCTTACCTATTTTCTGAATGTCTTTTTGATTTATGTCAATGTTTACAAAGAACATTTACCTTTTAGTAAAGAGCAGTATATTGTATGGATAACACTGTGTTTTGAGGGATTGACTTCATGCCACTTTAAGTCAACTTTCACCTTGCTTATTCTCTACTGTTGGAAATATTTTTGTGCTTTGCAAGCATGTAAACAAAATGGGCATAGCTGGGCATTTATGCCTAAGCATGTACTCAGATGAAGAGATATGCTTCATTCCTCAGTGCCTTGTGATGTGAAGCAGCTTTAATTAACAAAGAACTGGCTGGTTTAAGGATCCTTCAGACTCCATGATAAAGAGATGAGGTAATTTAGAACTGGCAATTATAACCAAATGAAGTCTGACCGGAGTCCTGCTATACTAGTCTGGTTCTTCTGGATTGGTTCTCAGAATAAAAAATAGTATTCTTCTAGCTACTTGTATAAAGGAGGGAGTAAACTGCATAGTGAAAACACAGTATGAGGACAGATGATTCGGGGAAATAAGAATGTTATTTTAAGGGTTTTGTCTCAGAAATAAGTTTGACTAATAACCCTGGTTATTGTAATTTTAGGCTAAAAAACTTGGAGGTTTAGCTGTATCTTTACCTGAGGCTGGATATCACTAAAATATTCCAACTGCTAATACTCAGATGGGATCAGCAGATTTGGGGAACAGTGACAATGTTTCTCAGCTGTACAATGTTTCTTCACTGAATCATTGTAGAGAACTTACTGACTTTACAATTATCTATTCCATGTTCAGTTTTTCCCTGAATTTAAATATAATGGAATGTTCTTACAGAAACACTATTCTGGGGGGAAAAAAAAATCAGCTTCTATATCAGAATTCAAAAATTTACTAGTTCACATTTATACTTGAAACAACATTGTTATCATTCATGTTGAATTGTATCTGGTTCCTGACTGGCTGGTATTATAAAAAACCTGTTTCATGTCCTATGTAATTTCTAAATGCATAATTTCATAACATATATCAGAAAAATATTGGAGATTTTAATTTGGGGGGAAGATTTTGTGTTTTCAACAGGAAAAATATTATATGTTACTTAGTCATTTGATAAAATGTAATTTATTCTTCACATGTGAAGTAAAGAAAATTTCGTCTTATTTCTCTTAGACTCATTTGTATATTGGTAACTGAAAGTCAGGCATTTTCACACCCTGAGCTTTTGTTTTCATGTTCATACATTTAGGTGTTGTAATAGTATTGTAGAGTCCTAAAAAAAACTTTGTAGAAGACTTGTTGAAGCCTCCTCAATGTAAATGCAACCACGTGTGACAGACATATATCTAATCTGCTTTTACATACCTCTGATGGAGGTCTCTTAACCTAAGGCAATTTATTCCAGTTTTGACTATTCTTCCTATTTCCTAGTATTAATCTGTTAGATATTACAACACATATGTGAAGATGACAATACTTTGAAGTAATGCTATCCATGCATCTGGCACACTGTGGGCAGTAGAGATGCACCTTTACTATACTGCAAATAATGTGATCTAGGACAGGCTGTGAAGGGAGTTATTTTCTGTATTTTAGTCAGTCTGGTGAGTCATGCTACAATTAACTAAGAATGACTGATGACTTGAGCATACTTGTTATGAAGAATCAAGCCATGATCCTCTCAGTCAAGCTGAATTGGTTGTGAATTTATTTCCTACTTCACTTTTCAAGCAGTCTTGAACTAAAGCCTATTCATGTCCTATCAGCTTCTGAATACAATCATGATGGCCCGTGACTTCACCTTGGTTTGTATAGCAGTCAAGTGTATGTTCTGCATTATGCATTCCAGTTACTGTTTAACTTTTAATGAAGTGAGCATAGACCCATAAGGCACAAGTGGGTGTGTGGAGTTCATTTAAAGACATGGGTCTCACTTGTCTGATAAATACTACGACTATATAGATAGGAAACAGGTACAGAATAGTGGGTAGAGAACTTAGGTTTCATCCTCACAGATGTGATGCTAACCTGTTTTCCTTTGAGACCTGCTTTTCCTTACCTTGCAAGGTGCCTCAGAACGTACTTCAATAGAAGGCTTTTTCCCCACTTTGTTTCAAAGATGCTCTGCTAGTGTTAATGCCACAAAACAATCAGATGAGTGTAGAATCTATCCTTTCAAGCACTGGAAGTTGAGTTCCCTCTTGAGATGCCAATGAACTGAGTTGGGCTGACCGCACATTTTCGCCACAGTTCAGAATCCTTCAGGTGTAAAGGACCCTTTACTTTTTTGTAAAGTGATTTACATCAGGCTGAGTATATAAGCCTGGAACAACTAGAAGGGCCAAGGGCTTGGTCTGGAAGGTGTGTTGATATCATGATGTTGTAGATCTCTGTTCTTTTTGTAATCTGAATACATTTTGGTTACTTCATAAAATATTTGCGTTTCAGCTCCTAGAAGGACAAAGATATCTGGTTGTGTTTTTTCCTGAACCTGGATTCATCAAGCATATTTTAAAGTCCTGGTTAGTGAAAATAAATTAGTTAATTAAAATAATAAATACGATCATAGCATAGATACACACCTTTGCAAGCTTTCAAATATCTGAAATCTAAGCCTGTACCACTACAGAAAAACACTTTACTATACATATGATGTGGTGTTATGCCTCTTGGTGAAAACAGGAGGGCATTCATTCCTTTCCTATTCTACAATATCATCTGAAAGCAGCAGATTTCACTGCAGAGCAGAATACATTAAAAAGAATGAGTATGTATTTGATTATACAGATATTTAAAGTAATTACATAATACATAAGTAGTATTACCTTTGCTAGAGGCTCAGTGTGTTTATTCAGAATTTTTCTGCATCTCTGATGCAACATTATCTTCCCTAATTAGAAAAGAACATATTTACTTACCATGTTTTGTGGGATTATAAATGAAGCTATATTAGTAGTAAGATGCAACCTTATTACAGCTAGACTGTGCCCATGTGTATCCCAACCAAGGACCATAACGCACCTCCTTTACCCCTTTCTCAGCCCATGTACTTCTTGGATGCTGACAAACTGGAGTCTCATATACTTCTTGTATTTTGCAGATAGACAAAAAGTGGACAACACTGGAAGAAATTTAATTGTGCCTTTAGATTATGTTGTTTTTGCACTAAGAAAATCAAAATACACAGAGCATGTCTTGTTGATTGTGTCCTTTTTTTGTAGTATGGGTAAATGACATATCAAAGAGGCATGGTAAGTCTTAATAAAGGTATACAAGTTGTCAATATCACTAACTAAAAAAAAATCAACAGCTATTGGAGGAAGAAAGTAGATGAATTTTGTGATTTTCTCTGCAACCTAAGTGAAATTCTGTTCTAAAGCAATTTAATATTTTAAATAATTGTCTTAAATGTGAGTTGAAGTTCAAAGTGCTTTATTTACCCTGACTGTCATGACTATCAGCAACAGCTTAAATATATATGGAGTTTTCACTCTGTTTCATGTGACATCTGCTGCAGATAAAAAGGCTAAAGAACGGCAGGGACTTCCTCCATGATTACATAAAGGTTAGGGGTGGTTACTGCATCTTCAGTTATCCAGGATGAAAAGAGTTTGGGTACTTTTGCATACCGGAAGTGCCCTGTTATTCACTGAGCAGAATGGCCTTTGTAAGAAAAACAGATAAACTCTGAGCTGACTGAGAGCTTGTATTTAATTTTAAATCCATATAGCTGACAAAAGGCACAAGACTATTCAATAGACTCCAGATTATCAAATTAAATTTCTTTCTTCAAGTGCATGAGAGGCCTTGCTTGTTTTCATGAAGAGAATTGAGAACACTCCTTTTGGGGCAGCAGAAGCAATGATAGTTGGGAGAACAGTCAAGACCTGATGGTGTACAATTTATTTATTAAGTCTTCTGTAATGAAAGAAAAACAACATTTCTGAATTTGCAGAATTCTGGGTAACAGAACAAAGTTATCCATGGAGACACAACTTCATTTCTTCCACCTTGTATTAAAATAATGACATCCACAACATTCAATGGCAGAGTCACATACTCTGTGTTAAACATGTTAGTTTTTACTAATGCTTCTCAAGTAGCATTAGTAAAAACTAACACCATGTCTAGAGATTTGTTCGGTTGGTTTTAATCACTTATAAGAATGTATAAGAAGAGCCATACCTAGTCAAATCAGAGTTCTGGCTAAGATGGTGTCCTCTGACAGTGGTCCACAATAGATGCTCACAGGAATTTATAAGAGCAGGGCAAGTGTATGCAATGTATATGACATACCCTGTCCTAAAATCATAGTAAGTTATGGGCAGGACTGTGTGTACTTTGGTGTTTGTGTCTTCCAAACCTTCTATGGTTAATGCAAGACAACACAAATACTGCTATGCATTTGATTTGAATGGGACTTCGTTATTATGGTGCTGCCTTAGCCCTAGATTCCTGTATGAGTAGGAGACCTTCCTATTTTCCATAACTGGAGAAGAGTTTTCCTATCTTCAGTACAAACCTGCAACTTAACCAATGTCAGAGGCAATTCCAGTCTCTCTAAGGCAAAAGATTGGAATATGATGCTGACAAGACAAAAGTGAGAAGACCAAAAGCAGGAAAGAATGAAATTGAGAAGCCTGAGTAGCACAGGGCTGCTTATAAAGAGTTTTGTTCATATGCAGGGAGTGATCATATCATCAGTTAATAAGATTTCCATGCAGAGTCATTTGTGCAAAGACTAGGATGCTGAGTACTCTAAATAAAACTAGGAAATTTTTCTAACTAGGTCTCCACTACTTTCAGCAAATGCATTTTAAATGGAGATCTCTTTAAAAATATTATGTTTGTAATTACAGTAAGGAATTTGTTTCAAATTATGTGGTCATCCTTTTCAGTAAAGTGTCACTTGCAAAATCTGTGAACAACTTGTGTGCTTGTTGCTAACATGTTTTTGATTTTTACTGCTAAAAGACAAATTAGCCTCTCCCAGGCCAAAGCTGTCTGAATATTTGGATTAATTTTGTGCTCCATTTTGTCTGAAATAATGGTACTTAGCAATTCCACCAGCTGGCCAGCAAGATTGGAATGAATATGCATTTTGCTATACATTGCAAATAGGAATATAGTCAGGAGGACTAACTGAGAATAACGTGATTGGTTAACTTTATTTTAATTTTCAAAATTCACTGAATAATTAGGGCAACAACTGAAAAAACATTTGCTAAAAAGTGATTTCATGAGAAATGAGATAAAATATAGAATCTAGAACTTACTGTCTTATATAGTAACTGTGATTAAAATAATCTAGAGATCTGCATAGTTAACAGGATAGATCTATTTAAATGAATGGGTAATTTTCTATTGCTTTAAGCAAACATTAGGTTTGGCCCAAGAAAGCAATATTTTTATATGATATCAAGAAGGCAGAATATGTTACTACTCTCAAAAGCACATCTGACCTAATACAGGCTACAAATCCATAAAACAAGCAAGATCCCATAAGTACATACATACATACATACACCCACTTACATGTATTGCACTTTGCTGAACTCCTGATTGCCTACAAAGACAGTAAGCCCAAGCCATTCCCGTTCTCATGGTCATTTTGCCAAAGGCTTACAGCTGAGAAATCACAATTGCCAATGGGAGGCAGCTGAGCATCAGTGCTGACAGCTGCAACCTCAGTTGTGACAGCAGGGAAGGGAGTGATTTCTGGATGAACTAGTGAACTAGGTCCTTAGGGATTTAGGCCATGGCTCAGCAGAATGCTTGAATATATTCATTATTTTAAGGAATTAAAAAACTCTTCAGTGGAACTGCTGACTCAAGCACCATCAAACATAGCCTTAAATACTTGGATGGAGGAAGGACTTTAACAAGATCTGACATATAGCAGAAGATGGTACTCCACTGCTGAGAAATTGGGTTAAGTTTATTTAACTAGTATGACTTTATTAGAGTGAAATCACTGTTGGCATGAAGTCTGGATATGGTTCAGGGGATAGTCTGGGCCTAGGACTGTAGGAATGAGACTGTCCTGTGGTGGCACAGAGGAAAGAGGGTAGTTGTATAAAGTCTGCCTTTGTCATCAGTTTGACCTCATGGTCAGAGGATTGTGCCCTAGCCCACTTCATTTAGTATTACAGATGTAGCCAACAGTTTTTCAGTGCTCTAGAGAGAGGTTTGGCATTTTTTGTCCCAGATTGATAAATCATTTTTACCTCTTGTTGGCTTTTGTAGTTGTCACAGTAATAGATAAACCAGACATCAACTACTTTAGAGAATTCAGGCTATGACTCTATTGCTATGTGAGAGTAGACTGGCGAGATGGCACTAACTGCTTCATTCAGTTGGCTTTAATCTAGTTTCCTTCAGAGAAGAGGTACAGAAGTAGTAGAAGAGCCCAAAACAGTATCAGAGAGTGAGCTCACAGTTAAGCAGCCAAGAGATTAAGACTTGAATCTGGTAGGCGGCCCTGCTTTATTTAGTGGTATAGAAATTTTCTGAGCATATCAGTACTTAGCCTTACTCTGAATGATTTAGAGTACTGGCTTGTAAGCCTCACAGCCAGAAGTGCTGAGGACACTTGGATGACCAAACTAAACAGAAAAAGTCTGCTCTCTGACTGTATTTTATTCCAGGGGAATTTCATTGACATAAAGGTATTTCATTAAAATAAACCTGTTTCCTGGGAACGTTTTTAAATGACAAAAATATTTTGTCAGAATGTTTTCAGCTAACTAACTTGTTTGCTGACACTGACTGTGGTTCTTCAGCAGCCTATGAAGTTACATGATGTCTTTGTTAAGGTATTGGATCACACCAACCCCTGATGTGTTCTGCAAATAGATCTCACAGCTGTATTCTATGCAGTCTTTTTTCCACCCCATATATAATTAACCAGTGTCATTTTGTTTCATCTTAACTAAGGGAAAACTAAATTTATGGGTGAAATTTTTACTTCTAGGTTCAGTCTGGTTTTTGCCTTTTCTCAACTGTGAGCTGGCAGGCATGTCTGAGAAGATGCAGTGCCTGTGCACTCAACTAATTTGTGGTAGTTTTGCACCTTTTCTTTTTTGTTACAGTCCATGTATAGAATGATCTTGTTAAGCCTTAATAGAGAATATAATCAGGAAAAGTGTTTTTAAAAAATTCTAGAAAATAATACTGAAGCTTTCTCTATTTATCAATCTTAAAGGGAACAAACCAACACAAATTTACTGCACTTCTAAAAGATGAAAAAGTAAGGATTTTTTCTTTCTTTCTACCTTGAGAGATAGAAATAGACAGAGCGAAGTTGAAGCTTGAACATTCAGACTCAAAAGGACCCACAAGAAGTTGAGCTTCCAGCACTGATTCTTTTGTCAGTCCCTGAAACAGGAAAGAATGATGACGTAAGGAGAAAAAAAAAGAGGAAAAAAAAACACCCGAATAAATGTAAATGTGCAACAATTAACTGACCACATGAGATTAGTCCTAGTTTTGTTCTCATTATTAGTTTGAATGTGTCTGATTTTTTTCAAGTTTCCATTGCCTGCTAGAAGAGAATAATCTATAGTGTATCTCATATATAAATATATCTAAAGGTCGTCTTTTGGTGAGCTGAAAATCAGGAAGAAGTTATAGAAAATAGTTTGGAGGTTCTCCTGAGTGATGCAAAGGACTGATAAGAGTGGTTTTTCTGTAAGAGAGATTATAAACTCTGTAAAGTGCCATTATCCTTTGAGCTTTATCCTGTTTTTTGCTCTATGGAAGAGAGAAAATTGTTTGCCACAAAATAGAAGAGTTGAAGTGTATACTGCCATGATGAGTGCTTAGCTAGTCACAATCTTTTTTCTGCCTAAAGAGGCATTCAAAATGTTCTGAAAACATGGTACAGAATAGATAATATACATGTGCTATGTATCCATAAACCTTACAAAAGCCACTTATTTCTGTTGCCTTACAATGAAACTACAATATAGTTATCTTTGTTTTTATACAAAAATATAATTGCTTTTATTTACTTGTTTAATTTTGCCAGTACATATCACTGTCCTCAATAAAATTGAGTTGACAGGAAGTAGCTTTATAGCCAGATGTTGACAATCAATAGCTGTTTTTCAAGACACGGAAAAGAATAAAGCGTGTTTATTGCCAGAATATATACAGCTTAATTTGCTTGGTCACTACTACTCCTTTTTATTTTCATTTTTAATCAATATTTTGACTGGAAGTTTATATTGACATAGAGTTGAATGAGCTAGTAATTGGGAGACCTTGATTCCGCTCTGGTTTAAGCAAGTAACGTGATTACTGTTAAATCAGTTCAACCAGGTCCCATGCATGCAGATATTTACCATTATAAACAAGAATACCTGTTTTTATGTCTATTTGAAACTTGCTGATTTTTATTTATTTTAATAAGGAGCCTGGATAAGAGTTATGATTTAAATGTCTCTGGGTGATTCCACTGTTTTTTAAACTCATTAGGTTTCCAGCATCCAGATTTCTAACAGATGCATTGTTGTGAACAAATTCAGAGGCTGCTGTCTCATTTTGCTGGGGAACAAAAAGATGCAAAACAAAATCACTGTCCATAACCTACAGAGTATAGATACAGACTAAGCATGTTTTTACTATATTCCTCTAATAAAGTGTCTTCCTGAAGTGCAGAGCAAGATTAAAAGAGGGAAAGAAGCTATGCACTCAGAATTCAGTGGAAGATTCTTATTAATGACACTGTTAATTTTTAAAGTGTTGTACCATCATGCAAATCCTATTATAATGAGCTACAAGCTTTCCACATGATTCAGATTTTTCACATATTTTTAGGTAAAGGTAAGATATTGAGGTAATTGTTACCTTTACTTATTTTGACTGGAGACAAGGGGTTAAAGAGTTAAAACATAACATACCTGAATTCAGAACTGCAATTTGATGTGGAATGAAATTTGGATTTATTTGACTGTATTTGAAGTCAAGAGGAGATTTGCAGTTTAATCCAATTGACTTGGCTTACAAGAATTGGGAAGTGATTTTTTTTTTTTTTAAATAACAACTAATATAAAAGAGAAATGGAAGAAATTTTCTGTTTACATTTTCATTGAAAATTTAGCGAGAAATAAAAAATTAGAAAGTTTCATGGAAAACGTTAGGCTTGAATTTCTTCTGCAAAATGATCATTGCACAAAGCCATTTTAGATTTGGATAATGTAGGATGGATAAGCAGATTAGTAGTAACAGTGGGAGAAGAAGGAAAAAAATACCCCTCAGTTGCATGGTAGAGAGCAGGGCTTGTCTTAAGTGTGAAGATAACATACTGTTCAGTAACCAGTTGTAATTCTAAATACTGCTAAAACAACTTCTGTGGCCTTGTTCGAAGTACATTAGTTTAGCTTAAAAGTCACCAACGCTTCTGGGAATGTGGCTTCATTTCAGTATAATGGCATTATTCTAAGGAAACATGTGGGAAACTACATGAGAAATTGCTTATAATTTTCCATATAAAATTATGAGATCTCTAACAACATACCCAAGTATTCAGTTTGTCTGAACAAGATTTGTAGTGTCTTTCCCTTAGTAAGAAATATTTCTGAGCCCCTCTATGCATATTGCATACGTGCATAATACTTGAAGAGCACAGGGAAGATGGGTCTTATTATTCACACTTACATATATGCAATTCCTGACTGCCAGCCTCAGGCTCAAATAATTTAGTCTGAATTGATCAAATTAAGATCATCACTTTGCTTTGCTTTATTGTTTCTATTTTTTTACTGAGGAAATGAAGGGAGAGACAGTCAGTGATGGGCTCATTGTCCTGCAAGGAGTAACAAAGAAAGGAACAATTCAGAAAATGCCTTGAAATTCATAACTTCCCATCAAATCAAGTAGCCATACTCCAGCCAGCTACTTTAAATGTGCAGTTAACTTACAAACAGAGAGCAGGTCCATTTGGTTCCTTAAACTTACAGCTTTGAAACTGTGTTACTCAACTATGAGTTCTTTCAAAGAAGAGGGAGATAAGATTATATTCTTAAAATGTGTTCATTATCTTATTCTAGCACATCAAAATCCATGTTCTAGCAAAGTCCAACGGGCAGTTATATAAGTATAAATCCTCTATTGAACAATTTAATGATATATGTGATTATTCTTTGATGTATCAGGCCCCTCTCAGCGATAGCATGTCAGAGTAGTTGAATTTCTATTTACATTTGTTTTGGCAATTACGGTACTTTCTTATGTATGCACATATATTTCATTCTCATTTGTGTTACAAATACCTATGTATATTTTAAAATAAGTGGACAAAAATTACTTATTTTACAAAATGTGAGTTCTGGATAGAGCTAAGTTTGAGAAATAGAACAATTACACTTTTTTTCAGATTGCTTTCTTTTTCTGTCTCTAACATGCTAGCACAACACTGGGACACATTTATGTTGCAGTGCCTGTGATCATATCTTTGAATTCAAATAAAAAACTGCTTCAGTTAAAAGCAGATTTTATACAAGTACTAGAAAGCAGTATTTATCTGCATAGAACAATACTGTTTGCACTCATGGAAATATGGCGAACTATATGTTAGAAATTTTGATTTTAAAAATATTTATGTGCCAAAACCCTGAAATTCTAGCTGCCCTCATGGCCCAAGCAGAAAGAAAGGGAAAGAACAAAGCTATATAGGTTACCATCATGCAGACTTTTAAAAGAGTCGTTCTTTACTGTTTTATCAATTAGGTGACTGTTACTGCGTGTCAGTAATACAAATAAGAACATATAGTAAACCTAATTTATTGTTCAAATGAGTTAATTTCACTCACTGTTGAACTGATGGATATACTTTTTTGCCACCAAAATATCCTTTCATATGGGTACCATTCCTGTATGTACTAAAGCAGGGACTACCTAGAGATCATGCTTTCTTTCTTCAGGGAAAATATAGACCTAACAAGGAATTCAGATTGCAACAGAAAACATAAGGGCCCTTAATGAACTGAATGAGGCACATTAGAAGGCTCTATATTTATCTGTGTTATTTAACTTTTGTTTATTTGTCAATTCAAAATTAGACTATTCTGTGAAAAAAAGAATTTTCTTAATAAATCAAGTTACTACTTATGGCATTGTTTTCCTGCACAATGTATTTTTTTATAACAAAGCTCTGGAGGATGAAGGGTTGCAACTTTCATCAAAACAAGAAAATAGCAGAGGCAGACACAAGTAACATTCTTGAAAGCTTGAAGAATGCAGGTGCTAATTATACTTTACTTAATACATACAAAAGAGCCTAAAAATCCATTAACAGACAGAGAACTTCATTTTCACATACAATCTTCTCTGAAAGGAAACTATGAGCAAAGAGAGCTGCTAAGAGGTCTCCTGGGATCAAATCTTTGATGGTTTATTGATCTCATTTGATGCTTTTAGAATCATTAAAAGTCACCTTTCTTTTGTCATTCAGTCCTAGGGAGTAAATTGAACATTATGTTCATGTAGGTCATTGAGTACTTCTTACAGTAGTTTATTCAAGCAAATGGAACAACGTGCTTCTACTAACTGACTGGCAAGATTAGGATATCAGAGGAGAAGAAAGATTGTTAAAGAGAAACAAAGCACCAATTTGCTTTGTAATAGGCTGCTCTTGAAGAGCAAAAGATTCAATTACTTAAGAAAGCGAAGTGTCTAAAGGGTCCGTGGATTTCATATTTGTGTCTTTGTGGACATCCTTGTCTAAAGTAAATCTTTATAGTAAATATCACCATTTTTCCCTGTGTTAGGGAATGAGAAAGCAAAAAAGAAAACAACCAAAACCCCATTCTTTCATCATCTCTAGGCAAATAACTGTTAAAACCATGTTCAATGTAAGGCATCAAACGAAGAGATTATTCTAGAAAATGAGAGCAAATATCATCAGAAAAAGTGTCTTTCTACTAGGAAGAACTCCAGTATGTATAGTATTCAATAAAGCTTAAGCCAGCCACTCAATTAAGACACCTTTAGTAAAAAAGCAGCACATCTGGGTTCAGAATGTTGGGGTTGTTTTTTTTCCCCTTCTGTTTTCTCCCTCCCATGAAGCAGGAAAATAAATATTTTGTTGTTTGTTAATAATCATCTTGTAACCCAAAAGCAGAGCGTGTTTTAAAAGCCCCAGAAATGGTTTCTCTGTTCTCTTTTTAGTACCTGGCAGCAAATCAGTGACAACCACTCTGGTTTCACATGTCTATGAGCTCTACTATTACACTGAAGTACAGCACCCACAGTAGGAACCTATTTTTGTTGCAATCCAAAGCAGTTTGCTAAATAGTACTTCAGCTGTTTCCCACCAATTGTAGCTCCCTCTGTTTTACCACTCTGATTTAAGGGCCTTAAGGCATTGCAGCTGAATGACTCTCCCTTTGTCTGAGTGTAAGCAGGGGGCATATACTGTCATCTACAGTACCAGCTGCAGACATGATCTTCATCTGCAGTCTGATAAAAGCTGTTTTCTCTGCTTGTCACCTTTTCCAGTGGAAAAGACTCTGGGTTACTAGTGCTGTTAGGTACCACATATAGGATAGCAAGCTGTTTCATGACACATTGAATCATAGAATCGTTCAGGTTGGAAGAGACCTTTAAGATCATCAAGTCCAACTGTAAACCTAGCACTGCCAAGTCCACCACTAAACCATGTCCCTAAGCTCCACATCTACACAGCTTTTAAATACCTCCAGGGATGGTGACTCAACCATTTCCCTGGGCAGCCTGTTCCAATGCTTGACAACCCTTTTAGTGAATTTTTTTTTTCCTAATATCCAATCTAAACCTCCCCTGACACAACTTGAGGCTGTTTCCTCTTGTCCTATCACTTGTTACTTGGGAGAAGAGACCAACACCCACCTCACTACAGCCTCCTTTCAGGTAGTTGTAGAGAGCAATAAGGTCTGAGCCTCCTTTTGTCCAGGCTAAACAATCCCAGTTCCTTCAGCTGCTCCTCATAAGACTTGTGCCTTAGACCCTTCACCAGCTTTGCTGCTTGTTTTTGAACATGCTCCCGCACTTCAATATCTTTCTTGTAGCGAAGGGCCGAAAACTGAACATAGTGTTTGAGGTGCAACCTCACCAGTGCTGAGTGCAGGGGAACGATGACTTCCCTGCTCCTGCTGTCTATCCCCTGGTCCATTATGTCTAATCCAAGAATTAGCAGGGGCCATGGTTTCTCCTCCCAGCTTTAAAATGATGGATTCAAATAATGTTTTAGTGGTTCGTTTTGTAAGTTTTGGAGACCACAAAAACTATTTGTCCTTACCTCTGGTTAGGTGTGTTTCTTATTTCTGTGTGAGTGAGTGAGTGAATAGGGTGTATGATGGCTTATTTATTTTATTTTGCTTGAAAATAGTGGAAATAGAAAGTTCATTTTACTTGATAATTCCTACCTTTTTTTTTTAAAGGAAAATTTTCTTCTGGTTTATTTGTTTTTCTTCAACCCATTTAAAATTTAGAAGTACTTTATAAGAAGATAATGTAATAACATAAAGACATTTATGGAATTCTGTAGCGAAATATTGGTTACAAGGTATCTCTGGAGGTCTGTAGCCCAGAATCCTACTTGAAGTGGAATGATTGTGAAAATCAGCTTAGCTATGGCTTTGTGTGGCTGCCTGTAAAACCTCCAGTGATGCACTATGCACAGTTTCGCTCTGTGGCCAGTGATGCACCACTCTCCTCATGAAGATGTCAGATGACAGATCCATTTAAAGCAGTATCCTGTCTCCGACAGAGACCATTATCAGATGTCTAACAAACAATAAAAGAACGGGGCAAGTGCATTTCCTCAGAACACTCTGCCAGCCTCAGACTAGAAAAGTCTTACTGAAGTGCTTTATAAATGTTTGATGGGGTTTTTTATTCCTTTCTTGATTTGGGGGGGAAGGGGAACAATTTTCCCCCACCAATACTAAATATGATTATAAGCATATTTCAAATATTCACTTCATTTGACAAAGCGCCTGGCTTTCAGGCACAGTAAACGGAAGACCAGTAACTGTTTCAAGAACATTTTAATGAAAAATATAAAATGAGATATAAACCTACTGCCTCTGAAAAAATCAAACAACTGAATAGTGTAGGGGTTTTTTTTCTTGAATTTTTTTGGTAGCTAGGGATGGGAGAGAAAGGAAACAGCCATTTTCTGCAAGACTTTCTTGCTTTCCATTTGCTATCTGAAGTCATTCTACTGAGGATTATTTTTCTTGCTTCCGAACTCCCTCATTGAATATGCACTGCTTTGAGCCAAATCTCATATTGGTCGTGTTTCCCACTTCCACTTTGGAGAAGTAAAGAGTTTTATTCAGACTTCATTTCTTGATGAGAAAGGAAGTGTGGCCTAATCTGTAGTTCAGCTCTTTACTCTTCCAAATGTCTGAGTTTAGCATTGACTCAAAATCAGTTCACTTATCAGTAATTGAAGATCTGATGTAAGTTCCCCAGAATACTTTGTCACATTGAACTAAACTGCCCAAACTCAGCTCTTGGAATTTACATTACGATTCATTTATTCATTTGTTCAGTTCAAGTGACCAGTGATTTAAGTATGTCACTCTACAAAGTTAAGTCATGGTGTTATGTGAAACTGATATGCCAGGAGTTTTCTAAATGTTCTAATACATTGAACAAGTTCCAAGGACTTTTTAACTCCGATTTTCATTATTGGTAATTTCAGCAAGAACTAACAGGACAGCACAAACTTTCTTCTTCAATGACAGGACTTATGATCTTTATCTGCTTGTATTTCATTAAAGATCAGTACCGGAAGTTTTAAGCAGTCAATATAGCTTAAAGAGATTAAAAACCACATATTAATAGTCTCTTCATCTTTGCCAGGAGATCTGGGCTTATAAAAATAGAATTGCTCAAGCAACAAAAAATAATGGCATGCTACTAGTCAAAACAGGATTAATTTTGCCTCTTTTGATCAAAAATTCCATATATATGAAATGAAGTTTTTAAGTCTCTTCTTGTCCTCTGTCATTCAGACACTCACTGCCCTGCAGTTTTAACTAGAGGAGCTAGCAGATGACATACCACTTACTGCAAGTTTCATCATCTTATGGTACAAAGGCCCTGACTGGTGCCACTGGGAAATTGCTACTAGCTTGATGGAGGTTATTTTTGTTTTACTTCTTTTTGTGTCCCTGTCTCTATTCTCCCTATTTCCTCCTTTTCCTTAAGGGGATCATGGTGGAGAAATAGTTGGTGTGATAAATCAATCAGCAGGGTACCATAGCAGCATTAAGCTATCCATCCATCAGGACTGCAGTGCATTTGAGCAAGTAGGTGCTGGTTGGCTGGTGTCTCAGAACCGTTTCCAAGTGATGGAGAGGCTTTCACCTCTGAATTCCAGCCTCTGCCACATTAGAAATCTTTCTAACTTTAAATTGTTTCAGTATATATAGAAATAGTAAATAATAGGATAAAAGATTTGTTCTCTGGGGGACATTTCTATGAAGCACAACAAACTCGTTTTATATTGACTGTTAAAAAAGTGCCATCCATTTTTTATTGTAAAGAGGTCACCGAGGACTAAGAGTAACAGATGAAAAGATCTCTTCTAGTAATATGTCAATCCAGTTTCTTTGGCTGTCAACTGTAGAATAGATTAAAATTCTTGACTACTGCAGGAGTTGTTTTATAGCCTCACTGTTCTGTATACGTTGTCTAATGACATGCTGCCAAGAACAGATATTGAGTTGCAACTATAGCTATAATAATTGTATGAATATTACAAATGTGTCTAAAAATCTGCTAGGAGCACTGCAGACCTTTATGTGGACATTGGCTGTTGTCCGTGTTCCCCGAGAACAGCAATAACTGAGGAGGGCTTTATATATATCTTACATACCTTTGCTATCCTTACTGATTTCACTGTGGCTCCCTAAACACTTAGAAGGGTAGATTTTTTAATACTAATTTATTCAGGCCTCTGTGCTGTATTGAACACTACTCTTTAAAAAGGGATGTCCTATTCCAGATGTTAGACTCCAGTTTTTGTTGCAAATTTTGCAGGACTTTAGCCATAAGGAAACTATTCAGTATAATGGGCTTGGTAGTGTAAAACTGAAAGAAAAAAAATAAAATAAAGATTTCTTTTCCTTAGCAGAAGAAAAAAATACTGAAATCAAACTGAAATTCAAAAGACATTGTATAATGAAGATAAGACTTCTCAGTAACAGACTAGGAAAAGAATGAAAAAATCTTCCCCCTAAATAAAAGAGTCTTGACAGTACTGACCTGCAAAGTGTCTCATACTGCCAACAAAGGAGGTGAATACAAGCCTATTCTGAGTTTGTCATAAAAAATTCTACCAGAAGTGGTCCTACTGCAGGTGTTATCTGAAAAACTCAATGATTCAAAGCACACTAATAAGAGTTAGGCAACTGATGATCCAAAGAAGTTGTGCCTGGTGACCTTGTCCTGGATGATGAGGGCACACTTTCTGAGAAGGGCAAGTGTGTTCAAAAAGGCATCATTAGCCTCCTCCCCAACTTCCACTTGAGAATTATATAATTCAGTGATTTAACTACTACTGGCTGCTGCAAGAACCAGTTTAAGGATTTGTTAGGTATTTAGGCAAGTGTTCTTTGCTTGTTTTAAGTTTTTAATGTAGCTTGTTACAACTTTGTATCTCTTGCCTCTCTTGTAGGTCGGACTGTGCATGTGGAAACAGAGTAAGTTTTTTGTTAGTGGAAAATTTCATGCTGAAAACTCCTGTGGTAGAATTCTTTGTGTTTTTGGTGATTTGTTCGTTTGTTTATTTGTTTTTCCATTGAGGAACCCATCTGCAATATATGGCTCACACAGGAAGGGGCCAGTCTAATCTGTGGCCAAATTAAACCTTTCATAGAGTAAAGCATCTTACACCTACTGAGGATATATCTCCGATTGTGCCCACTTTCTTGATAAAAATGCAAAATGACATTTTGTAGTTGTAATGCAGGCAAATGAGATTAAAATAGTTAGTTGAAGATTTTTTTGCCAGTAGACAATAAATGGTCAGGGTACAGCAAATCTCTTGTATACAAATGAGACAACTTGTAGTATGAGGTGTTAATTTAGAAAGAGATTAATCTGAAATGTATGTGAGGTAAAAGAGAAAGTACACGTACATTTTAATGAAGTCTATTTTGCTTAAGGAAGAATCTTGCCATAATGATCTAAGATGTAAGAGCCCTAATCAAAATTAAATGTTTTCTTTTTTTCTCCTACCCTAACATAATATTCAGTGTTAGATGACATTGCGTCTTTGTTTTAACAGTCAAAATATTCCGTAATGACATCAAAGGGCCTATCTGTACTACAATTTGGTATCGCAAATAAGCCTTCATTCATAAGTACAGGCTTAGGACTAATATTCATTCATTTGTAAAGGGGTTTATGTCAAGCAAACAATGTATTCAGTAGAACAAACTGAAGAAAAGCTTAAGACTTACTGTACAGCTGAAGCCTAATTCATTAGCTGAAACTCACAGGCATGTTATTAGTGAATATGAAAGAGAAAGAAATTTAGAAAAGGCTACAGGATAAATCAAAATCTATTAATCAGATTGTATGGCTGTGTTCTGGTTTATTGTGCATAAGGCATACATTTAATCCTCTTGCAAATGAGGCTATCCATTTCCCACTTCTTCAGTTTAGGATGGGCCAAGTTTATTTCTGGTGCAAAAGTCCTTGTTTAGTGAGGTTTACCTTGTGAGAGTAAAGGGGAAATTAATCTTATCATAACTACAATGCTGCACGTGTAATTGAGATGATGCTAAAAATCGTTAAAAATGACACAAAAAGCCAAGGTACTGGATACTGGAGAAAGACCAGTAACTTGGAAAAACTGGGTATGAAATACCTTACCAGAACGCTGTTCTGAATGTCAAAAAGACCCCTAGAAATTATATTGGCTTAATTTGCACCTACCTAGTTAGCATCTGAGCTAAAATTCAGTCTCCAGATAAAGTTCCTCTGCATCACTATGTTAGCACAAAAATGTTTGAAAGGGTGATTCTTTGCCAAAAGAAATCTGATATCAGTATGGAGAATTCAGGAATTGGTGGGAATTCTGTACTGGGTACAGACCAGCAAAACTCAAAGCCATGTCTGTAGTCATGTAAATCCACTCTAGGGTCAGGAAATACCAACCCTGAAATATCAAGAAGTCGTGAAATTGCTCCTTATACCACTAGTGCTAATTGCAACGTCACAGAACCAAATTCAGTTCTGTGTTCCCTTTCAGATTTGGTCAAGAAACACAGAACAATGTGATGGAAAAGAAGCTTGTCCTATTCATAACCGTAACAAAAGGTGGATTGTAAATGTCTGTGTGTTTTCCGAGGAGTAACGAGGGCGATTAAAGATTTCATGCACAGACTGGGTTCCATGAACAGCTTAAATTAATATCTGTAATGAAAAAAAGATAAATTTATTGGATGAACACCATAGTGAAATGACAGCAAAATAAATTAGCATTAAGCTACTAATTGTTGTAACACAAAAGGGACATCGTTCCCCAAACAGAGCTTAAACAAAGAAAGAAAACAAAAACAAACACAATGCAAAAAAAGGTTGATGAAAACCATTTTAGTACAGACTGCTTCCAGTGTGCTCATTTTCATTAGTAGTATTCCCAGGTGCTTTCTTAAAGCTCATCATTGCTAGTGGTTCTTTCTGCACCCACTCTTCAGAGCTCTGAAATATTAGCTAGTACTTCAGATGGGCATTGACATTACCAGCTTTATCAAGCATGACATCTCCTTGGAGCCTCTAATATTCCTTACAGATGGTGTGTCTCAACATGAACCACTTTGTCAAACATGACACTTGCTCACAAGGTTCCTGAGGTGGATTATAGACCCTGTGTCTTGTATGTGGGGTCTGCTACGCTCACATTGCTCAAAGCCTCCTAACCAGTTTTCCATATTCACAAGAGTTACTATTTTTGGTCTTTTTAATTGAGTAACTCTGCTTCATTTGCTGGTTTGCCTTTCAATGCCACCAGAAGTGATGATTTTAAAAAATGAAACCTCCCACTTGCAATGATTTTCTACTTCAAAAGACTGCTTCTGGTCTAGTTTTTAAATCTGAATTGTAATTGAGCAGACTTGGTCCAGTTTTTAGCTATGGTGACAGTATCCTATGGTCTTACCATGCTTTTTCCCTGCATTAAGGAGGAAAACCTGCCATTGGGGTGTTTTCGGAGTCCTTGTGGTTATGCAACTGTTATGAAGTTTGAACATTGGTTTCCTGTCTCTGAAAAAGAAACTTAATCATAGTCAGTAAAGCTTATTCTGTCTTCCTCAGCATCTAACCTTAGCTCAGAAATATCCCTTTTACAGCTCGCAAGTTATCTTTTACAGATTTAAGAGAAGTGTTAAAACCCCACGTTTTTAGTAACCGAAGGTCTGTTTTTTTCTCTTTTCTCAACCTTAATGTAAACATGTCACTGTGATGCAGTGCAGGACAAATTGCTGTGAACCCATTTGTTCTCCAGGTAATCCTATTTACCAAATGGGAGGCTATCAGAAGTTATTGTTTCACTGTCTTTTGATATTTCTGTTGTGTGCAGTTTAAAAGTTTGTAAGATCTTTTGAGAGAGTTTGTATGTATAGGGCATACTAGTCCAATGGATCCCCATCTAAAATTCTTCTTTCAGAAATTTGTGATAATACAGGTAGTTTCACTGAAGTGGGAAAACAAATAGCCCGAGTAATGGCTTCCGCTAATCAAAAGACAAGTGATGAAATTCTCCTAGGATTAGACAATTTCCTGTACCTTAAATTAGGATAATGCCTATGTTTTGAGCTTACAAGCTCCTACACTTGATTTTGCTATTGCGTAGAAGAGTAGGTGTCTATGCAGCACTTTAAAAGTGGCATGAAGTGCCTTGTAAAGATTTATGCTTCAGTGAAGTCGTACATACCAAGGTTAAAAACCTCATCCTTATCTCACTCTTCTGACATTGCGGCATCATTACTGAGTTCAGTTGGATGTCTGCTAGTTACAGATGTAACTAAGCTTAGCAAAATATTGTTTCAGAATTCATTTCTAGATTTAGGGCTATAAATTTTCAGAGATAGTGTGAAATCATGTGAAGCTTGTGACTTGGGTTACTTGGGGAAGCTTCCAGTCTTGGGTTAAAATTTTTGATAACACCATTGAAAAGTTAGAATTTCTATAGAGTAAAACTTGTCGTGACCTTTGACGGTTCAGTTGCAGGTATATCTAGTGACCTTAAACCTGAAAAATAAAGTCAGATCCTGAGGATGAGTAAATACAATATCTATTTGTAGGAGAAAACCTGCAACAGTGATTTTATTCTTCACTTATTTCCAGAATAGTCACGATATATGTTTCCACCTATCATCTAATAGATTCATATCCTTTTTCTGGATTGCTGGTGGAAGAATCATGTGACACTCAAACATATTACTGAAGAAAGCATCTCTTGCTGCTCACTTATACATAAACCCTATTATTTGTCAAGAGGGGTTCTAGGTTTTCTTTAGGGTTTTTCTGTTCTTCTTCTCAGCAGGTCCATATCAGCTGTTCCTCATTTTTCTAGGACTACTGAGCTAATTCTTTTTCTCAGCCTTTACCCACGCTCATAGACATGTGTCTTCTTTTCTAGTCTTCTGGACCTGACTCCTTCTCTGTGAGTTCCAGAGAATTGCTACTGGCTCTGAGATAGCCTCATGAACTTAATTAGGGTTATATCTGCATTATGAAATGAATTCTTTCTGGAGCCTGATTACTGGCCTCTTGGAGCGAGCTGTAGTGTAAGCCTGCATCCATAAAGACCAATTTGCATCATCAGATCAGTTTTCTTCTCTTCCTCCTCCTATCTCCTAAAAAAGCAATTCCCATATTCAAAACGATTGCACCTGACCATGCTAAAAAACTTTGCAGAAAGGGCAGTCATGTCTGAGGCAAGCATGCAGCCTCTTAGAGCTTCCTGGGACAACATGCTGCTTGAATGGAACTGTACAAATCTGCTGCACTGCTTCAGTTTCTGCTCATGTTCATTCTGGGCAGCCTTTGTCCTGTCTGTAGGCCTCCCTGTTTTTCTGCAGTGGGTCCAGGCAAGTCATCTTCCATAGGAAGGAAGGGTGGAGAAGTTGTTCAAACTATTCTGTGGATATTGATGAAATGGCTTCCAGGGATAATAACTGTTTAGTTTACAACTATGACCTGAGAAGATGTCTCAGACATCGACATTACCAGAGTACCAGTGGTGAGGGAGAGATGTTAAGATAGGGATACCGATATCTACTGGAAGGACTGGAAAATGATATGCAATACACCTTTAGTGAATACAGAATTTTTGGATGTCAGAGGCTGTCTTAGAGGTAGTCTCTGGGGAAGACCTGCATTTACCTTCTCTGCAGCATGACATGCCATCCTGTGGGAAACAGTGGAGAAGAAGGAGGCTGCAATATACCTGGCTGTGTCCTATCTCTTGTTTGTTTTTTTTGTGCTTTTGATATAAACCATTTCTAACTTTAAACCATTTTGAACTTGCAGTAGTGCTGCTTGGCACTGGCATGCATTCAGGAAAATTAGGCCACTTGCAAAATGTTCAGTATGGATGATGATCGGGAAGGAGTTGTCTTTGGCTGGCAAACAGCTCTTCTGTGTCTTTCACATACCTTTTGGTGGGACAAGAAGGGAAATGTCTGGTCCAAGTCATGTTTTGTATTTATCAGGCTTGAAGAAGAGGACTGGTGTCATGTCAAAGCTGTTCTGTCTGATCAGCAGAATACAATGGACACAGGCAAAGCAATATGTAGGTGTTAGTGGCTGACAGCCAGA
This sequence comes from Phaethon lepturus, assembly GCF_000687285.1. Lineage (NCBI taxonomy): Eukaryota > Metazoa > Chordata > Aves > Phaethontiformes > Phaethontidae > Phaethon > Phaethon lepturus. Next base: position 43,443 of record NW_010532670.1, read on the forward strand.
AGGTTGGAGTTTTGCAGAAATTTTGAAAGATATATTACGGGCATAAGATAAGAAAGCCTTTTGACTTTCAGTGGAAAAAGTGGCCACTGTACTTTTCTAAGTCTACAGCTGTACAGCTACTGTACACCACACAGTACTCCTCAAGGCAGTTATGAAATTCAGAAGACAGTAAAGTTTTTTTGTCTCTTCTACTCAAATGGTCATTTTCTTGGTTATAAAACTAATTAGATGTGTATGAGCCTCTGTATTCCTTAAACAACATTAATGCTTGAGTAGCCATTTACGGTCGGGGTAACACTACCACAAATGGAATGAAAGGCAAGGTGTCACAGTGCACAATGTAAAAACAGCTTAGGACACCCAGACTGCTGCCTGACAAAGAAAATGAACTTAGCCAGTTCTGTATATTTTTGCCAGGAAAGACTTGTAGAAAAAATTAAGTATCTGCATTATTGGTTGGTTTTACTGTGCAAATTATTACTATTTTTGTTTTTCATCTCATGGCTACAACACACATTTACAGCAACATATGTGACTGTCTGGGCTTCCAAGGCAAAATAATTCATGTAGAGTAGCAGCAAAACTTGTTTCCCAAGTGTGGCTTAGAGCTTTTAGGTATCTATTTAAAGGTTTTGTGAGTCCTTATACAATGAGGTTTGGAGATCTTGTGGACTTTGTAGCTGTTCTTGGGCATGAAAGACCACTAAGACCTTCCTTTCCTAATGATTTTGTGTGGCTTTTCATATTTTTTTATTGAGCACACAGGAGTATATGACTCTTGTATGACTAGTAGTCACTCAACAATCAGGTTGACAGAGTGCAGCTAGAATTTTGACTTCAGTCTCTCCTGCACCAGCCAGCACAGCTGGGCCAGTCCTGGCAGAGGGAAAGATATAAAAGTGTCTTGTTATGAGGACTAAGCAGAAAAATTATCTCTATCAAATGAAGGCTGATATTTCTGGGAAGTAGAGGTGACTGTCTGTGTGACATATTCTTGCACCTAGTTTCATCCCAAATTTTGGAATTGGTGTACAGTGTACATACATTTTCTCTGGGGAAATTTTGAGAAGCGAGCCAGACTGATGTTCATCATTAGAAGAAAGCTGAAGCAAAATTACCTTGCTGTTGAGTCTTCAGGGCTAATAAACCCAAACACATAAATGTGACTTCATAGTCCTCCAACCCTGTCACTTTGTGTGCAGTTTATTACTTTACCCTTTAAAATACCAGCCACAGGCTGGCAACAAACAGGCTTTCCCCTCATTTTGGTGACAGAAGTTTTCTTTGTCAAGCTGTTACTCTGACTAAACTTGAGAAGTATTGTTCTTTCTCCAGAGCTGCTAGATTGCTTGTGTGTTCTTCTAAGGTTCTCTTATTACTTTATATTTTATATTTAGAAAAAGTTACGTCCATGGAATGTGTGTAGTCCCTGCTGCTTCTTATCTGTCAGCTTTGAATGTATTTCAAGTCTTTTTCATTTCAGTCAGAAGAGACTCCCAATCTCTGAATGACCCTCCCCCAGGCTATGAGGGAAAAATTCAGTCAGATGTATCCATGAGCTGGCTTTCCAGCAACACCTCATTTACACTGAGACTTAAGACAGACTGTGCTTCCAGCCATACCCATTCAAACATGACCTTATTTGAAACCATATTCATCACAAATGTCCCCTTGAGGCTGCCCTCGTCACTGGTGTACAGTGGGGCTTTTATTTGTTTTGACTTCCCCTAGATGAATATCTCCAAACATGTTATGGTTGGGACTATGCCTGGAAAAGTCAAGCATAGGTCTGAGGTTTTGTGCGTTAATTTCTAGGAAGGGTTGAAGATGTAGTCCAAGCAAAACACAGCCTCCTAGGAGTTACTTAAGTATATTTAAGCCCAGCTAGTCTTACCTTAAAACAAGAGCAGACTTCTGGAGGTTTTTCTTACATGGAACATGACAAGAAACTGAATTAAATAGGCTAACTGTATCCCCCTCAGGGCATAGCACAGTAGGGTTTTCTGAGGGGAAAAAAATAGGTTTTCTGAGAGGTTTGTACTTTGTTCCTTGCTTTGAAGTTTTATAAGCACTAATGTGCAATTAGAGGCATTTGCAAACTGATCTCCAGTTTCACTTGAAACACCACTTGGTCTCACTTTTTTATAGTTAGGATGTGTTTCTCCATGTTTTCTTAGAAGGTTAGTCGATTGGCTGGGAGAAAAAAATGAGTTGTGAGAAAAAAAATCAAGACGATTTCAATAATTTTGAAAGATTTTTTTAATGTCTTTGAATATCCCAGTAAAATTTCCTTCTGTGTGAAACTGCATTAATATCACTGTAGTGTATATAAAAATAGAACTTTCTCTCATACTTTTGATCACTAGGAACAAAGCAAAAAGACGTGGTATAAAAAGTGGTTCTAACTTCCTTTATCATCTTTTTTTTTTTTACCTCTTACCAACGGGAAAAATTCAACCCTCTGAAATGTGTTTGCGAGAATTTTTTTTAAGGCTAAAATTGCATTTTCTATCAAAAAGTTTTGGTTTATTAATATCAGCATCCCAGCTTTGGCATATGTTTCATCAGTTGTTAGACTTCATACAGTCCGAGGATCTGTTTGTACTGAAAATACGGAAAATTAAATGCATTTTCTCCAAATATAGTGTTATCATATGAAAGCTATTGAGAATGTAGGTTTCGATAATTACACTCTATTAATTATCTATTAACTCTTCATAAACATATTTAATACTTTGCCATTAATACTAAAATTATGCTGAAACTCCTGTGACAATATTCTGCTTATTGTTCATGATTTCTGTCCATGTCCAACCTACAATGGTTGCTTTTACTGTTTTATCCTAACAGAAATCAATGGTTTGCAGTTTATAACTACTCATTTCCTTCAAGAATTCCTCCTTTCCTTTAGCTACCTGATAAACCTGCAGTCAATTCTTGTATCTTAGCATCAGACTGCATGGCATATTCTTCAGTCCCCAATATCGTTTCAGAACATTTTGCTGCTCCTGTGAGTACCAGAAGGTAATCCACTCTTTCATGTTATCAAGAGTAACCACATGTCTTTTATCAGTAATGGAATCAGACAGAACTCAAAACACAAAAAGAACTTTTCTGTTTTTATTCTGACACTTGTAGTTGCATTTTCCAAAGGGATTCAGGAGTCCAGAGCCCCTGCCCTGTTAATCTGGAATCTGGATTCTGAATCTCCCTTTGACACGTACTGGATATTAACTATCAATTATTTGTGCTTTTTTTTTTTTTTAAATTCTCTATTGGTTCCTTAAAAAAGTCCCAGACAGCACATAAAATCTAACCAATGACACATACAACTAATAAACCAAAATGCTAAAACCTAGGCTTTCTACAGAACAACACTGTAAACTCAGCGGAATTTGACAGACTTCAGTAGGAATTGCATTAATGAAATATTTATAGAAGTGCAGACCTGATAAGTAACTGTAGTTGTATTCATATACATAAATCATTTCCTGCCTTCTTTTATTTGTTGTGTATGTTTAAGACCTTTGAAGAAAGGATAACATTTTCTATCATCTTTCATGACATCTTGTCAGATTATTGCAGAAAGAGATAGTAATCCTTAAAAATGGCTGAGAAAAGAGGCAATTTTAATAAAAATGAATAAGTAAATCCTGCCAGTTAAGAAAAACGTCACAGTTGATCACATTTGATTAACTCTAATAATAAATATGTAATTAGGACTAAACCTATTTTAACTTTCTTACATATCTATTCTTGTTTATTTATTCTGCATCTGTACTTGCTGTTTTAGATGCTATGTTGGAAAAGCAACCCCTCCACATCCTGATCTTTTTTTTTTTTTAGTATATATATATTATATGCCTATATCTCTGTATACATATTCAGACATTTACTTGACAGTTCCACAGTTTCAAACGTGCTGGTTCAAACTCTGCTGAGATCTTGTAGCTGACTATGAGCTGAATTTATAGTGTGATTGTATTTTTGTGAACTGATGCTGGATTATATTATTCTAGATCTTGATTTAGTCATGTGTTTTATGATGGTACCATGTGACTAGTGACAAAAAAGCACAGACAAAAAGCCTGAATACATGCTTCTCCTGGGAGGATGAGAGGCGATGTTAATGAGAGGACAGAGAGACCTAGTCATTTCAGTGATGACCTGTGCAATTAACTCATTAAATGTATTGCATTTTATGCAATTCTAAAAGATAACAGAGAGACTGGATAATTTGCATTAATAAGCAGCAGTTAAACACAATTAAAATGAAAAGTTTAAGTTAAGCATTTATGTAGATCTGTTTTCATTCTACATTGCTGGATGATGTGCTTATTTTTCTTAAGAAAGAAAGATGAGTCATTGAAAACTCTTGTATGCTCAGAAGCAGTCAAACTGATGGAAGAGGCTGGGCTTAAAATTTGTGCAGTATAACTAAACAAATAAAGCTGGTCAGTAGGAAGAGGATGTTTTTAAAGTGTTTATGGCTTTAGAAGGAAGTAGGAAAACTACTTGCTTGGAAGAAGTTTCTTCCTGCTTCTCTGTTATTTGGTATCACGTATTATATTCTGAAATTATTACAGAAGACAGAATGTAGAACTGGATCACAAGTTCTATGAAAAACATGAATGTATAGGATGTTAAAGGTATTTTTACCTAGGGAAAAGAAAAAATGATTTATTTAGGAATAATTCCTAATAATAATTCCTAAGCTTCCTTTGCTTAAAAATGTATATACACACAGAGTTGCGTTGCAAAATGATAATTCAAAATCCAGCAATAATATATTAAATTCCTGTACTAATATGCATTTTTGTAAGGTACAATTCCTAAATAAAAGGTTATTTATTCCCTAGGAAATGAGTACTGTGGTAACTGGAACTGAGATGAAAAAAATTGTCTACTTTCCAAGCTGGTTATGAATTTCTGGTTTCCTTTCTAATTTTTCCATTTTTTCCTATTAAGTTGAAAGACCAGCATCTTAATGATACCCCTTTGTTCTTTCGTTACCTTTGAAAGATCTTTTGTGGAATAAATAGGTCTTCATAGAGGCCTGTATACCTGGACTCTTTGTATGGTAAAAAACTCAGTGTAAATTTACAGATTTTCTTGGAATGTCAAAGTAGACAACTAACAATTAAAGCTTTGAGAACTTTGTTAAGTTTGTAAAAGCTTTGTACTTTTGAGAAGCTTGGCCTACAAATGCACAAATGTAGCTGTTACTTCTAGCCAAAGAGCTTAGGGCAGTAGGCCTGATTTTGAAATTCCTTATTAGTAAAGCAATCGTATCACTTTCAGAAAGCAATCAAATTTATGAAGTTTATGATAATGGGTATTCATTATGCTGAAGTTGCAACTGTTGGCCTTTGATAATATATTAAATGCTTTTATATTGAGAAAATTGGAAATTAAAAAATATGTTCTTTGAAACACAGGCATGGTTTAGTGATGTTTTGTACACAGCTTCAGTTCTGCTGGCCCTTTCAAGCTTTTTGCTCATGGAGTTTCCTTCATTTAGCAGCAAGAATAGACATGAACACACTCCTGAAATTAGCAACTGTGTCTTCTTTTTTTTCTTTTCTCAGTTCAGATCTGCCCAGTAGGCAGATCAACCTCACACAGCCATCCCGAGTGGGATGGGAAGGAGAATTGGAAGGGTAAAAGTGGAAAAACTTGTGGGTTGAGATAAAGACAGTTTAATAGGTAAAGCAAAAGCCATGCACACAAGCAAAGCAAAACAAGGAATTTATTCACCAATTCCCATTGGCAGCCAGGTGTTCAGCCATCTCCAGGAAAGCAGGGCTCCATCACGTGTAGCGGTTACTTGGGAAGACAAATACCATCACTCCAAATGTCTCCCCCTTCCTTCTTCTTCCCCCAGCTTTATATGCTGGGCATGGCATCATATGGTATGGAATATCCCTTTAGTCAGTTGGGGACAGCTGTCCCGGTTGTGTCCCCTCCCAGCTTCTTGTGCACCCCCAGCCTCCTTGCTGTTGGGGTGGTGTGAGAAGCAGAAAGGGCATTGACTCTGTGTAAGCCCTGCTCAGCAATAATGAAAACATTGGTGAAAGTCTCTCTGCTGACTCTCCCTCTCAACTCCCAAGTTGGAGTTGACAGAAGGACTTTTTATCTTTCATTAAATGCAGTGGTGCGGACTCTTAGTTTGTATAAGATGGCACTTTCATCTAAGCCAACATTGATTTACTCCAAATATGGATTTGGCCCATCATTTATTTTGATTTCTTGTTGTCTGCTAACAATGCAGAAAGCTGTTTTTCTTTCTTCTTACTTCTTAAGGAACATGACATAGTTGGCATTGCAGTCCTCAAAACAAATGTGCTGCCTTTAGCTTAAGGGAAAACTCAACCTTGAAAAAAATCCTTTGTTTTTCTTAAAATTAAGTATCCTATAATATTATCTCACCTCTTTAGCTGTTCAGAAAGCTTTTCCTGCAGCTGATGTTGTTTTCAATTTTTGTCCTAAACTTGTAGTTCAGATGTAAAATGAAAATGAAACACATTTTTGCCTGTGATCTTTACTATATTTACACTACTTAGATGTGACAAATTCTCTTTTTTTCACCCCTCATATCAATAAGCTTACATGGTGGTGTTGGCATACTGTGAAAAGAAAAAAAAAAGAAGGAAGGTAAAATTCTGAAGTTCATAGCCAAATCTTTCTTTAAGCAAATATTAAGCTCACTGGGACTTGGTTTAAATGAATTACATTTAGTTAATTAATTAAGTGTATATATTTAAAATAACTTTTATGTCCCATCTCTTTATTCTGGCTCAGATTGCAAAATTTCTAGATTACTTATGTTTTATACAGCACCTACCAGAGCAAGAACATAAAAATATCCATATGAAAAGTTTGCCTATCAATGTAACCTGTTTCTATTACCAGTTGCTGTTTAGAGAAGAACAAAGCAATAAAGTAACCATGTAATGCTCCCATTACTGGAGCTTGTAGCAACGGAAGTAGTGCAAACAAGAAAGAAAAAGTCCTTCCCTTTTTGGGATCAGGATCCATAGACTCAGTGTTTTGTTGTTTAGGATTTTTTTGTCCTGTGTAGGACCAAAATCTTAATTTAGAGGATTAGCAGATTGGGAGACAGAGAAAGCACAGCATATGTTCCAAATGCTCATACTTCTTTAAGCTGTATTTGGTAGGAATTAGATAATTTCATTCCCATGTAAAAATTCTGTATAGATCAATCCTAGGCTATGAGTTAGACTCCCTGCTGAGCCACTTCATAGCTTTTGATTAGTTATGGATATTACAGTAATTGGGTCTGTTAATACCTACCTTTCCTTGAGAGATGTTAGCTAAACCTGTTCATTAAAATAATGACCACAGAAGAAAAGAGAGAGAGAGAATGTAAAGATATGCATAGTATTTCAAGACCTTGAAATTTTTATAATTCCTTCTAACATTATGTTCAGAAACTCTTCAAGAATACTACAGCAGCTGCAACTTAAATAACTTGCAGTATTAATTGGGTTCAGAAAATATATCTTCACGGTAAATGAAAGGACAGAATCAAGTATTTTTGTGCAACACTACAGATTTTTATTACCCCTATTCACTCAAGCAACAACTATACTTGGAAAACATTAATGTTCAGATGCCAATTGACAAAAACACAGGGATTTATTAAATCAGAAATATTGTGACAAACTGTAGAATCTTGTGTTTTTGCTCTAGGGAGCTAATCCAGCAAAGCATTTAAGAAACTGCTTAATTTTAAGCATGGAAGGACTCCCTAGAGAAGGTATAAAGCAGATGGTAAAGTGTTTTCCTGGCTGAAGCACACAGTTGGTCAAAATTTGTTCCTGTGTGTATTTTTTTTTGTTTTGCTTTGTTTTATAGGAAGATGTTAAGATTAGATCAAATACTTCAGAAGTTCATTATACACGCTAAGTATTCATAGCATAGTATGAAACATTATCATGCGTAATATAAATATTTCAGTATTACCTAGAGATCTAATAAAAAAAATACTGTGGTATGTATGGTGCTCACATGCAGAAAACTACATCAGCAGTCTCTGAACACTTTAAAATATATATGGCCTTATTCTGTAGTTCTGGGAAGTTGCTAAATCCATTTGATTGAATTGCATGGACTTTTTTCTGCTTGGAGCCCTCTGGCTTCAGGGAAACTTTGTGTGATGCAGAAAGCTGTCTGAAGCCTGTGCGATACAGGAATATGTCCATGAATAAGGTGAGGAAGATCAGTTCTTGTGGCAGAGGTCCCAAACCTCAAAGTTACAGACTAGCCTCAAGAATTTAATAGCTATGCCATATGAGATGCAGATTGAAACATTACAAGCATTTCTATTCATACGCATGTTCAGAGCTTCTGTTTCACTCCATAATCCTACTGTATTTGTTGGCCTATGTAGTCTCCAAGTTGTTAAAAAGGTCAGTTAGTGAAAATAAGCGAAGTTTTATAGTATTTGGAGTTAATAATTATGCCTTTTGAATAAAAATAGCTGTGCTCACTATGACACAAATGCTTCTACTTAACTGTAAATTTTGTACTAGCATCTGTAACCAGTTTTCCCTGTAAATGTGTAAAAAAAATGGAAATTTTACCCTGAATGGGAATCAGATTTAACCTGGGACCTTTCCTACCCTCTTTTGGTCATCCTTTTTCTCCTTGACTGCAGAGATAAGGAGCTGAGAACTCCCTTGCGCAAACTCTCATTTTTCCTGTTGAGGCTGACAGGTGGGTAGTTCCCAGGGTCCTCCTTTCTACCCTTTTTAAAGGTGGGTGCAATGTCTTCCTTTTTCCAATCGCCAGAGACTTCACCTGACTGCTATAACTTTTCAAATATCATGGAGAGTGGCTTGGCAACTACATCAGTGAGTTCCCTCAGGACTCTGGGATGTAGGTTGTAGTTTAGGATATCAGCATGTCTAGGGAAACCAAACAGTCACCCTCCTATTGTTTGCATTTCAGGGCAGCGGAAAACCTACTACTATTGCTTTTACTTCTCCAAGCAGAAAGGGTGGTGGGTGGGGAGGTGTGAGTGTCCTTTTGGGAGCAGTAACCCAACTATTAAAATCTGAGGGGTCATCTTTTTCACTTGTTTTGCACCTGACTTTTTTTTCCACACACCTCCTACAAACAGTTTCAAGCACCTCTTTTCTTAAGGTGTGTATTCATCCTGTCCCTTGCACAATTCTGAGAGTTCAGATTTGTATCTGACAGGATAAAACTTTTTTTTTTAATCATTTCATGATGAATTCTGGAGTGTACTTTCTCCCTTTTTGCTTCCATTGAGGTTGAGTATTTAACATATCACAATATGGCTCCTTTTTGCTTCCATTGAGGTTGAGTATTTAACATATCACAATATGGCTAAGGATACTTTGAAAAAAGATCAGCTACATCACAGTGGTATGGAGTTGTTTGGAGTACGTCTGCGTATGTCTCGAGCTGTTTTTCTGGTACAGAATCCAGATTGTAGGAAAGCTTCAGCCAAGTACTTAGGCAAAAGTAGTTTGCACCTAAAACTGCTAGACAGCAGAAGCCCAAGTTTTCTGTCACTAGCTTCAAAATGAAGGAGCTGTTGAAAATCACCATACTGGGATGAGCAGAAAGTCTGGCTTTGGATTTCAAACCCACTCCCAAGGAAGAAATTCTTAGGAGTATCAGAGGTGTTCTGGAATTGTTAGCAGCACTAAACAGCCAAGATTTTTTTTCTGTTGTATAGAATATGTAGAGATTGTTCAGTAGTATGAATAGAAAAAATTATTCCACTTCATGGAAAGGATAATTTCACACTTTTTAAGCATCAAATTTTGAATTATTTCAGGTTAATACTCAAAATAACCCATTTTTGATTCTGCACATTTTTCAGTCATTACCAAAGATGGTATAAGATTGCAGAATTCTCAGATGTGTGCGCACAAACACACATGCATGCATGCACTCTCTTGTCCAGCAAGCTGAAATACTCAACTCACTTCACTGTTTTATTTATTCATTCCAGTCTGTGTAGTATAGTCTAGAATGAAGAAATAGGATCGCTAGATCTATTGATCATACAGTGAAACACATGCTTTTATACTTCATGTCTATAATCCCCTGAGTTCCTTTTCACTCAAATGCTGTGATGAAGAATAGCCTACAAATAAGTTGGCAACTTTGTAACCTCCTGGGTGTTGTTGCTTCCAGAGAGCTATTAAATCCTGTGCAATTGCTTCAAATAGGCAAATAATATCAAGTAGGACACTTTATTAACAGTAGTAGCTTCCTTTTAGTACTTCTGCAAAAATGTTCTCTCTAATGAACTGTACCTGCCCAAGCCACGTTGCTAGAAAAGGTCAAAAAAGACACTGCTGTTACAATCCTGAGGCCTTCCCCAGTTTATTTTAAGACTAAACTATGGTATTTTCTTAAGATGTTGAAAGTGTCTCTTAGATATCTTTTAAAAGATTATGTCAATTTTTTTTCACTTAGAGTTCATTTTGCTAGTTCAATTAAATCCCTCTTCAGGGCTCTATGCTTCTCTAGCATTTCCAAAACAGCTTCAGCATCATGAACTATGACTATTTATTAGACATAAGAAATGACATTACATGTTGAACTTCAGCAATATTTAGAGAGACTTGTAAATTAGCAGTGATAGATGGAAAGAGATGAGACATTTTTGGCAGGATCTAGTTGATGGGGGTTTTTTTTCAGTTTTTAAGAAAAGAGATGCAAAGGAGATGTTTATCTTGGTAAGCATCCTGTAAGCCAAAAGATAATGTGCTGAGATGTTTCCATTCAAGTTAAAATGTGAGGCTTTAGATTCATAGGATAAACTAGTTTGCATATTCAGCTGTTCGAACTGCAAGCAAACTATTTGGAAGAAATGATCACTCAATTTATGTTAGTGTTCCTCATAGAATAGAGGCATGATTGACTCTTTTGTACAAGAGGATAAAATTATGGGTTCCACGGACTTTTGCTCAGTTATCTGTATGCTTTATTTATCAAACAAATGTACAGCATATCTTTATGATAACCATATACTTGTGATGTGAAAGTAGGAAGACAGACTCTACTGAATAGTCACTGAACAGAGATTTAAGTTGTGGAGTGTGCATGCCATGGACTTTGGGAAACCACTAATTTTGCCTATCACAAAGATAAACATTGTGATCATGTCCATTAATATTCCATAAACAAAAAGCAACATTTTAAGGAATATCCACCTTGCCTAAACACTAAGTCCCTTGCAACTGTAGTTGTATGTTTGAAAATATATTTACATTTCTTGTCTTTTTATCTCTCTAACTATATATATGTCTCTTCTAGTTTGTCTCCCCCCTAAAATTATTAGCAGTGATATAACTAAGGAATGTCATGGTTATTCCCCCTGGCACTGCCACTCATTCTGATTCTTGATCTGGTCTTCAAATTACAGACACAACTTGTTTTGAGTATGTTATGTAAAATACAAGCTGTTTGGTTTTGTTTCTTGTGATATATAGGTCATATATGATTATTTCATTTCCTCCTACCTGGCCAGATTAGTATTAGGTTAATTATATGATCAGGTACTGAAAGAAAGTTTTTGAATCCTAAAATAAGTCATCATTGTAGAAGCAAACTGAAAGTACATCAGTGTCAGAAGCTTCAGAAATTATTTCACTCATGGACATTTCTCAAAGAAACATTTTAATCAAAAGTTGTTATACTTAAAGTAAGGGTTACAGAATGAAATTGTGTGTTAAAGGCCAAACAGTGTTCTTTCTTTCTGGCTTTGGAAATGATTTTGTAGTGAACAACTTCTTTTCTTACTACTCATACTAGATAGTATATAAACTACAGATATCATTTTCCAGATGGGAAGTAAAAATAATACTGTCATAGTGAACTTCATGGCTCAAATTTTTGAGCAGCTGTTCCAAGGAGGGAAGAGAACCTGGCTGGTCCTTTGTAGGTCCTACTGTAGGAATGGTAGAAGATTGCTGGAGAACTACGTTCCCTGCTTCTGCTGCAAGAATAGGAGACCTGTAGATGAAGAGAAGTTGATCTTCTGTTTTTGGAATTGTACTGTGAAGCTTGTATGTTGGCTGAGGTAACCCAGTCAATGATTAATGGTAACCTATGTTTGAAAACCACATATAAGTAGCACCATGAAACAGTCTTAGCAAGAAGTAATGAAACCAGTCTCAAAGAATCATACTTTAAATGAATTTATGTCTCTGAACATGCTTTCCAGTTGCCAGACCAGGACAGCATTGCTGATACTTCAGAAAAAATATCTGTGACAGTGACTAATTAGGAAATCACAAAACTAATCTTTAAATATCTTGCAGCTTACATTTTATACTGGAAGCGAAGAGAAACACCCTAAGGACCTCCCCTAAGAATTATATCATTTGCCCACAGATATGGACTCTCTAGAATGTACAGTCCATTTGGTGACTAAAAACAGCTAGAGAAGTGCAAAGTTTTGAAACAGATGGAGTGGTTTAGCTCCCAAAGGAACCCATGCAAGGAGTTTTGTAATTATATCTACTTTGAAGTAAATTATTTTACAAATTATATATATTCAGATTACAAGGTCTAAAAAACTTGCAATCCTGAACTATTCATAGTCTAAAGCTAATGGAGTTCCAAAGTTGAAAGGAAAAGGACATCATCAAGCTTATGCATTTTAATAACCTGAGGGTAGCTAATTAAAACCCATTCAAAACTCTTAACTTGCTTTGAGAAGATGAATGCCAGCTGTTTTCAGAGGAGAGCAAGGGCCACACTGCCAACAAGCAGTGAGGGCTGGGAGCCGAGGGGGATCCTTGGGCTGGTGGGGCAAGAGTCCTCACCAGCCAGGGCCTGGTCCCGTCACCCCTAGTGAAGGAACAGGGTAAGATGGGGAGACAGGAGACAGCAGAGTGCAGGCCAGGGCATTCTTGAGCCCAGGGCATCAGGCTGGGGAGGTCAGGGTGCTAGGTCAGTGGGCCTAGGTCAAGGCAGGGCTGGGAAGTAAGGCCACAGGTCAAGGTCAGGTTCAGACCCAATGAGGGTGACCAGGGCCAGACAAAACCCTAGGATGGCTGGGCAGGTCCCTGGTGACAAGGCTGGGCTGAGGCCAGTAATCCAAGAGAAGATATTTTTGTTGGATAATACAACTCCAGAACTATTATGTGTTGTGGAAAGTATTCTCCCCTCTTCCCATCACCTCTCCTGATTCAGAGAAGGCCCATTTCCTTTTTCTATCAGGGAATGAAATTTAACTCAAGGAGATAGGCTGAAGTGGAGATTTGAAAGCCCTGTGGTCAGAGTTCTTGTCTTTGCTTGCTATAGTGGTTACACGGATGGAGACAATGCTGTGCAGTAACAAAGGCTATGTTTTGCTATGCAAGGGTCTTCTGGATTTGTCTCGCTCTCTCATTACTTTGATTATTTGACTTACTAATATGTGCAGAGCATATAATTTGTGCATTAAAGAAGGGATAAAGATAGAGTATATGTTTTAGTCCATGAGCTTTAACATGAATACTTACTAGTGGCAATTTGCAGTTGACGGATTATGTGTACCACTGCTAGGATGGATTTAAACTGGTTGAAGGAGCGCTGGAATTTTCCTTCCTGCAAATATTGGTATTTTGCTAAGAAATTCCCTGCTTGCTAGCTGGTCACACATGGGGCAGATTGGGAGTTGGCAGTCATTCTCCTGGGTAGTCGTTGATGTGCAGAAAGCATTTAGCAGGTGTGAGGAGAGAGAGACTCATGACAGGCTCTGCTGTTCATATTTTTCTTTTGTTTCTTTTGAAAATAAAACTTCAACCTAATGAGTATACTGTTGATTTGGTAAAAAAATAGCATCCATTGTTTTCCTCAGGATAATCGCTCCCAGGCAGTCCTGTCTTTGCAGACTTTCAGTTGTCTTTATGGTCCAGAAAATAGATGTTTTTAGACAAGCGAGTCTGCTGTCATAATAGGATGCAGCTTATTTTTAAAGGCAACAAGCTGTCGTCTTAACTGTGTAAAAGGCTGTGACAAGTCTTTGGGTTCAACTTTATAAGCAGAGAAATGTCAAAATTTACAGCTTATGGGGCAGTACTGGAAAGTCAAACTTCCCACCTTTGCTTTAGTAGAGCTAAATTCATGAGCATTTAGCACATCTTATTTCTGTGCAAGGCTCAGCTTGCTTCCCCGCTTCTGTCATTCCAGGGCACCAAAATAATTTGCATTTTAGGGCTACAGTAAACTTTCCATAACTGCCATAATTACTCATGGCGGCTGCCTTCCCAACTCTGTGAATTACTTGTTGAGCATTTTGAATACCAAACATCCAGACTTATGCATATTTCCATCCTAATTTTCACCCAGCCAAAATACCAATTCAACTGAATTTGTCTGTATGGTCCATTAAACCTGTCCTTGCACTTGCCTTTAGCACAATAAGATCACTGAGCTTCAGCTCCTATAGTCACAAGAGTGTAGCACTACTGCCACCAGAAGATACCGGAAATAAAGATATGTAAGGGTAGCCTGGGAAGAAAGATTTCCACTGTAACTCTGTAATCTGGGTTTAGGTTTCCAGCTTTGAGTGGAAAGGCAAGCTAAGCTGTGATCTATTAATATATAATGTGAAGATATCCTGAATGTTTGTACAAAATTTGGACAAAAATTTATTTCCACCCTTGTTTTTGATGCATTCCAACAGCGTTACTTGTTCTGTGATACAAAACACCAGTCCCCAAAATAGAAGCTTTATTTATGAATGTTCTCTCAATACAGTATCCAGTTCTGGTACTTGCACATGTGCAAGATCCATGGAAAGGATCACTGAAAAGAGTTCAAGGAAGGAGAGGGAAATTAGTCTGGAAAATATACTCAGGTTGACAGAGAGACACTTGAGGAGCAATTTTGATTACCTGGGATAGGTATTCAAAACTGTACGAAGACATCTGAGAGCAGACGGTGAAGAAGGGATTTCAATCTTAATCACAAGGAATAACCAGACCCAGCAATGGAAAGTTGAAGCTATGCAAAGTTAACCTTGAAACAAGAAGTAGTTTTCTGGGAGTAAATGTAAATTAAAAGTTTATTGGACAATGTTTCAGACTTGCAATCATTGATGCCTTTAAAACCAGAAGAGATTTTTTTATATATTGTTCATGTCAGGAAATGAGGGAAATGTTTTGTCACCTGTTTGAACACATTCTTGTGGTGAGGAAAAGAAGTACTTGTCTTGTGTGGACATGATAATCCTTTCTGGCCTTAGAAACCATGAACACATTTCATTTCCCCCTCAATAGGCTGTAGCGATGGCTGGTGGGGTGGAGGGTGCCTCAAGAAAAGCCCAGAATTGCCTGCTTTTCCCTCAGCACAATTACCAGTATTATGAACATTTTAAGATGGCTTTGGCTAGACTTTCTGCTTACTCCTCCAGAGAGGGCAAGAAAGTTTTCCCTCCCACAATTTCTGTAATAAGAAAGATGTTCTGTTGTTACTGCTGATTTTTGATTCCCATGTTCTCTGAAGCAAGGAGCATGTGTCAGATGGGAATAATTCTATACTACTTGCAACGCTAATTTGTTCTGGTTGGATGACACACAAATTTTAGTTACATTAAATAATCACAAGTCTTATAAATTAAAGCTAGGGTGTTCAGTACTGGGGCACCTGAGTAAAATGACCGTCTGAAATCCCCCAATCATTTAGTGCTCCTTTCTAGGTGACTATGATGAAATGGACTTTTCTGGTCTTGCTATGTGAAAAAATGGGTCTTGTTTCAATCAAAAGGTGCACTTTGTTTAATTTGCATTTTAAAGGCTTACTTGTTGATTATACCATGCTTTTGAAGCAGCATGGAAAATGGAATTTGTAACAGTGAGCCACAGATTGGCGGTGTGATATCATTCTGCCATTTGCACAGCACTTAAAGAGTTCAGAGCTTCAAAAACACTTTAAGATGTGAAGTTTTAAAAATTGATTTTGTCATGTTTTAAAATAAAGAGAAGAAAAACACTGCTTTTTAACAAGCATCTTCAATGTGCTCAAAGATGGGCTTATCTGTATTCTGTCTCATGACTTGCACATAACAGAGTTATGCAGAAGGATGAGGTGGGCAGGGGGAAGACAATGCAAAGAGCTTATAGCAATTAAAGTAGGGTAGGGTGAGAGATGGATTAGATTTTTAGCAGCTATGGCTACAGAGATAATGGAATTCATGCTTTCCTTGAAACACAGGTGAAGAAAGTGAAAACCAAAACAGCTGGGAAAAGTAATGGAAAAGGAGTAGTTTATGTGAGAAAGTGTAGCCATGTTTCTTTTTTTTTCCTCCAGATAAATATAGCAAAAATTATCAGTTACAGCGTGTCAACATTGGAATAACTTAACGTTTCTATCTAAAGCAGACTTAAGTAGCAAAAAAATATTATTTTCTTTTTATAAATAAATAATTATAATGCATCAGAAGTCATGCTTAAAAGTAGATTGTGGGATTATTAATTTCTCTCTTATAAAACAACCTATTTGGCCAAAATATTCATACTGTTTTATTGTGATTCTCCTGCGATATTTTGTTGCCTTTTGTTTGGATTTCAGTAGTTCTCTGGGACTCCAAGTAAAATGAGGTCTTCCTTGCTTTAACTGCTATACAGATACAGTAAGAGACACTCCAGATCCAAATCTTTTTCTACATTGAAAAAGCTGTAGAACTTTAAAAAGGTTTTTTTTTAAAAAAAACCATTTTTTTCTGCTAAAATAAAAATAAAGAGATTTTTCAAAAAATGTGCTCTGCAGATGAATAAAAAAAAGGCATATTGTTCCTTTTTGTACTAAAGATCATTCCATCTAGCATCGTTCTCTTCCCTTCACCTAGAGCCCCGAATCAATGTAAAGGTCAGTTAACCACGTTATCTCAGTTAAACACCCCCAGCCATATCCTGCAGATCAAGTCCTTCTAAAACCTCAAAGATGCTAAAGGATCCTCTGATCGACTTCAATATTCCATATTTTGACTGGCTTGCACATCCATTTTCACAGACTCTTTAATACCATGAATAGTTCATGCTTGTAAACAACCCTGCATTTTGTCTGAAGAACAATTGAAAAAGTGTAGACATTCCAGTCAGATACACACTAACTGAATCCCCATAAAATCCATATCTTTATACATCCTTTAGCTTGCACTTCTCCACTCCAGTTCTCTGTACGCTACTCAGATGAACAGTAACTCATCAATCCAAGTAGAGGTAGAGGAGTGTAGGAACGTACAGAAGGCGGACTTGTACAGAATGTACAGGAAGCAGAGAAACATACAAGCATGGGTATTTCTGTGAGGATAAGGATTTTGTTTTTACTCAGTCCTCTTCTTGAGACTTTTCCTTTTTAGCAGACTCCCTTCTCCATCAGAAGTCATATGTGACACTCTTCTCTACAATCTGACAGACACAGGAAGCTAGGTAAAAAGAAAAACTGCCTCCATGAAGCCTTGAAACTCTTTCTGACAGCTTCCTGCTGAATCACAACAGCTTGGATTATCTGGCCCCCTGAGGCCATGTCCAAAGAAGATTACAAGTCTAGCTTGTAATATTTGACAAAAGTATTGCTTTTCATGCAGGAAATGTCTCAGCAGATTTCTGGGTCTGATGTATAGGATGAAGCAGCTATGGACCAGCAGGGGTGTATGCTTTATTCCTGACAGTTTCAATCCTCTTGGTTGGTATGTCTCTGATACAACTCGTTATCCATCTACTTACAGAGTCTGGAAGGTTTGTGTATAAAAGAACTGTGTAATGCCCCAAGGATTAATCTTTCAGGGTATAATGAAATCACGTGGCACGATAGGAAAGTGGTATTGGGAAACTAGGTTCTCTTTGCTATGTGGTAAGGAGTCAGTGGGGCAGGAAGTGTAAGAGATGAACTATGGTCACAGATAGCCCATGATCATTAAAAATCCTCCACTTTTCAGCATGGGTAGGAAAATTAACCATAATATTCCGGCCAAATTCCTGTTTCAGTAACTGCAATTAATTCTGTTTTAATTCCTTTTGCAATATCAGATAATCCATTACTCATTTTCCCTCCTGTAGTAATGATGGAGAGACAGGTAATATTTTTCTAACATCAAAATTGTCCAACATTATCCTTCTTCTGTGCTTCAGTCCTTATCTTGTAAGGTGGGCTTTGGAGAGTCACTGCTAGGAGGAAAGA
>NW_010532670.1:61653-111791 GCF_000687285.1 Phaethon lepturus
TATAAGCTGGATAGGATCTAATGATAGTGAGTGGAAAATTCTTTGCAAGGATAATGCCTCAAACAAAACACATTTTCATAGAGAACACGCTTGTTTCTTTTAGGGAGTATGAATCTGTCAATGTAAAGAGTGACAGATGAAAATATCCATAATTTCTTTTTCCTCCTATTCTGAATATAAGACAGCAATCCTGTCCAAACTGAGAAAATCTATGCAGTAAAGGCCTAGTATTTGCTACTTCTTAAACTGTGTTCATATAGCATCTTAATACTCTTTAAAGTTAATCTTAAAATACAAAAGTTGTATCTACTCTTCCAAATCCCTACTTACAGAAGGATGTCCAGATCAGAGCTGAGAGTATTGTCCCCAGTTCCTACGCCCCTACTGCCTACCTCTATTGTCTCTAAACAGTACATTATACCTCTTCAAAATCTCAAAGCTTTTCTCATTCTGACCTATTTTTATTCCCAACCTTCACAATAACATGTAATGAAAAATTCACTTTTTAATTAAAAAAGAAACTAAAAGATAAAAAAATAGCACTGTGGTAGTGCAAGATTAGCTTTTCCCTTTTCATTTAATTGGTAATCCTGAAGGTACTGAATTGAATCAATAGCAATTCAGTTTACGTTTTCTAGAGCTATTCTGATATACACCAGAAGACAATTGTGAATAATTTATAATACCTGTATTTTAACAGCATAAAGAAAGATATACTAAGCAGTATTCTTAACAAGAAATATGAAAGAAGTTTTTACAGATCCTACACTATAGCCTCCACAGGATTGTTTCAAGAACCTGAAGTTCTGCATGATGTGATTTTTTTTTGATCTGTTTGTATATGGCAGACTGGCAATAAGTTCATAGGAAAGGGATTATTGTACATTATACAGCATAATGTAAACATGCCAAACTGAACAGCTGAAATGAAATTAAGTGTTCCACCCCCTTCCTTACTTCTTGCTCTGAACCTACTGCAATATGAGCAATAATGATCAGTGGTATGTAATGTTGCAGTCATGACTGGCTAAACTGATAGAAAGCACAGTTTTCCACAAATAAGTGTGCATAACACATTCAACGTTACCAAGGATGTTTGTGCTTTATGATGATTTTCATTCATTTCTCTGATACTTCTGTATTCTTCATGTGCTCCTCAGAAGTAATGGACCCAATGTTGTTATTTCTTACACTCGTGTAAGTCATCTAGTTTTCCACAGATTTTTTTCTTCATACCTGAGAAATGCATTCTTGTACCTGGCTGTTTATGTGTCTTTTTAAACAAAACTGGTTTTGGCTGCAGTCAGGAACAGGATGCTGAGTAAAGTAAGCTATCCCGTGAGTCCTGTTTCCCATCTGGTATTGCCTATAGCTTTGCATATTTTTGCAAGACCATTCAAGTTGCAGACTTTCCTTGCACTGCTGGGAAAGAAAGCATTTGTATGCCTTTAGGTAGAAGTCTGATGGAATACACAGGGAGGAGGGGTTACTCATGTCAGCAGAACTACCTAGGACTACTTCTTAGGACTTGAATTTTCAGTGGCATTCAGTGGCATTTGCTGATTTAGTCAGCAAATACACAGGTTGAAAATTCTGGTTTAGTTCTTTTAGTCAGTAAATGGAAAGAACTGCATGCTTCCTCTCTATATAGAACACATGCAATTTGTCCTGTTTTTTCAATTGATCAGGGGTTTTTGCCTCTTGCCAAGATGGGAAAACCTTGTGCATCCTTGAGGTAGGGAATAGCAACCAGTGGTTCTCATGGGTATAACAATTTCTTCTCCTTACAGAATTCATCTGTCTCTTTTTGTCTCTTTTGGCAGTATAGCACAATCTAATTTCAGCTCCCTCTACAAAACAATTTGCTGTTCCATTATTCTGTTACTTACAGCAGATATGTAACTCCATTCACATACAGCATGTGAGAGATTTCTAAATGATATTGTCATTGTCTCTGTTATTATTGGAACAATTTGGGGGGTTTCAGAAAACTGTCAAATCTTATGGAATAAAACCGTTCCCAATAAATACGGAGCAGAACCTGCTTATGCATGATTAAAGACAGTTCATCGGCAACACTAGGCAAGGAAAAGAAATAGTGTCAGTTCTTGCTGTCTCAGGCATTCATGACCACATGAAAAAGATAGTTATTTCCAGCAAGTAGGGGGAAGACACTTCTGCCAATGGGAAAGTCCTCTACTGTATCTTGGAAATGTGCCTTACCTAGCAATTGTACCAGGGTTTGTGAAAAACACAGAGGCAATTGTAGACAAGCCAACCAAGTACAAATGGGTACATATAAAGTCATTCTGGCACCCAAGGTATGTTGAATTACTTGGCTTCCTTGAGGCTCTCGTCCTCACCAGTCACAAACTTTTATGAAGTTTTTCTATGTGGCAGCAGCTGCTGGTATTGACCCCCTTGCGTTTGCTTCCAGTTTGTACTTCCTTCTAAGGAGTACTAAGAATGAGTGATTCCCAGGATTAATGTGTCCTCCTCTCATGCCCATCCCTACAAAATTAACAAAGATATGTGTAGATGTGTGTACATATGCATGTGTGTACGTATGGAGCCACAGAGCGTGGACGGACCACACACAGACATTTTACATAGTAAATACAAATATGTCAAAAAGGGACATATTTATTGGGATAACAAATTTTCATGTGTTAGGATTTGCATGCATTTGTTGAAAAGAACCACCCTTCACATAATTCTTCCTTTATTGATGCTATCTTGGTATTTGGCTGGAAAGAAAAAAAATCAAAACAATCTCCAAAAGTGCCATGACCAGTTTCTTGTGTTGAATGGCACAAAATTTATCCTGAATAATTAAATGTGGCTTGTTCTTCTCTCCAAAACCCAGGTGCATCATAGGACTAGAAAGGCAATGCCTTTCTGGACACTGGAACATACTACTTTTACCGTGACCTTCTTAGTCTAAGGAGAGTTTTTGTAACTGACTACTCATTTGAAAGTTCCTTATTCCACCAAACACACAGAACTTGGCTTAGTCAGCTGAGTCAACTTAGGAGGCCAACCTCACTCTACAGGTGTTGGAGAAAAAGAGAAGGTTGTTTAGAACATACAATGAACTGACTCTCTGACTGTTTGAGTCACTGCTAACTAGAGTGGTTTCAATATACTCTATAGTTGATTTATTGAAAATGTGAGACAGTTTGTGTGCATCTCTAGTTTCTCCTGTGCATATTAGATATGAAGGTTTTAGTTATCCCTGGCACACTCTCCTGCCAGCAAAGGCAAAAATTGTCTCAAATCCACTTTCAATGGAAAAGAACACTCTTGTTCAGCCTAAATTGTTCTAGACGTATACATTTTGTGAGCGACCTGAGAGCATGCTGGAACCTGAAATTATATTGATATCAAGACATCAGGCGTTTAAGTCCTTCTCTCTCAGATTTAAGACCACATTCTCATTAGGAATTGAATAATTGATGATGATGATGATGATGGTAATAATGTATGTATATAACTCAAGGCTATTGAACCATGCATGGCTACTTTTATCCATTGGTCCATTATCAATGTGCCTGATCTTTTTGAAATTCCTAGGAAGAGGATGAAAAAACAGGAAAGAGTTGTGCTAGTTTGCAAGTAAATATAAAAATAAAGAACAACAAGAAGATCTGAAAAAAATAATCCAGGTCGCAAAAGTTATTCATAACCAGGTACCCACTGAAATTATAGTGAACAGTGTCATGTGAGTCACCTTGCAGGAAACACCTCACAATCAAGAGTCAGTGCACTTATATTTATACGTACTTGAAAATATATCTATAACACCCTTTGAGTACATGAAGTATTGTCGACTTAATCTTTTAACCAACGGACACCAAGTGTAGGCAGCAGTTATTATTATAACTGCTACCAGACCATTTTCCTTTTCTTTAATAAGGAAGTCCTAAACAGATAATGTCATAGTCAGATATCAGTTGCCTGATCTCCAGAACCAGCCTTTTGTATTCCTGTGCTTTCTCATTGGCTTCATCTCTGAACATTATGGTTGTACTTGTTATGTCTGTAACAGGGGAAGTGTTTTCATCCACAAATGTAGGGTCAGATTTATTTTATTCATTTTCTGTTGCTGTCAGAGGGAGGCTCATTGTATCCTGTACATCTTAATTTCCTTACTATATCAGATGTAAATTACATTCTTTTTATTACATTGAGCATTGAAATTCTGGTTGACAACTATCATCCTGGATGGGCGAGCAAGACTGATCAACACTATTGGTATTCTTACTTCTTTCCTTCTGTGCCTCAGGAGCAACCTGCCAAGACATTTTTTCTTGGTTTACATAGTCAGAAAATTATTCCCAGTATGCTAACATGGCTCATTATCTTCTCACTGCCGTCATGAAAACCTTTTCCACTCATGTAGATTAAGTTGTTCACCAGAATATATAACAAGTCCTTGATTGGAATAACATCAGTTATCCTCAAAAAACCATTGACTTACAGCTGGAAGAGAAATATTTGGAGATTCTGTAGTTTTTGTTCATACCACAAAACAGTACTATTCTTGTATTTTTTTTTAAGACAGTGTGGTGCTGTATGTTTGCTCAACTGGTACTGAAAAGAGAAAATTGACTAGCTGCCACTTCCAAAACACCACCACCACCTTCAAGATACAATTAGTTACTTTGAAGTTTCAAACATCTACAGGTTTACTGCTAAATGGAAGCATGCAAACTTTGTAATGCATGGAATATCTGCATCTGTATCTTCAGATCCTTGTAATTTCAAGTTGTCCACACAGGGTCTGACTCCATCTCTGTTGTGTCATGTTTTGTGGGACATCGTGATAGATATCCTCTAAGCACAGGTTGACTCTATTCTTGTGGAAGGGCAAAACTGGAGATTAAGAGATGCCTACCTTAAACAATAAGGACAGATGTGTGGAAGTAGGGAAAAGAAATTAGAGTAGACTAAGGATGTTGATACAACAGTGAATCTGGCTTTGAAGAGAGTTAGAACATGGTAAGAGGATGCATGGGCATCATACAATGAAAGAAAGTGATGAAAAAAGAAAGTGAATTGTTTGAAAGAAAGTGAATTGTTTGAAATACAGGGAATCTGCAGTTTGACTTGCATATTTAAGCCTTCAGAAAAACATTAAGCATCAAGCATTTTGCTTTCTATAAAAATTTATGTGCCTTGCTTCAACTTACTAGTCAGACTTATGAAACCTGCCAGTCCCTGGTCTAATGTAATAAGCAGTGATTTAACCAAAAAAAGAATCTTTAATCAAAACCGAGGGGACAAGGCTTCCATGTTTGGGTAAGTAATGTTCTTCCATGTTCAAGGTTATCCGAGGGAAGCAGGCCTGGTGTCAGGTCAGCCTCAGTCAAAGAAGGGACATTTGGGGAAATTATCCTGTTGTTTCACCTGGAGCTCAGAAGTACGGGTCTCAGGAGGACTCTGGGCCTTAGTGCTTTCCCTGCAAGATCTCTTGGAAGAGGCTTATTAAATTCAGAGACCACTTCTGGATTAAATCTGAAAACTCTGAATTAAAATTGATTGCAGGGTATCAGCAGTATCCCAGGGAACTATCACTTCATATACACACTGGTTTTGTACTCCAACTGATGCATTACAGCCATTGTTAGATTGCTGTAACAATATAATCTAAGGCAATCCCTTAAAGGCATACCTTTAAATGATAATTACACTGGAGGCCTAGGCGATTCCATTCCTTCCTCATTTTTGGCAATAAAAGATTAGATTTTTCATAATATAGTAATTCATTATTAACTATGACATAGAAAAGATAGTAAATCTGTCGATCAATTCCAATTCAAGGCTAGGCTTCTGCTGGATTTTAAAACAACTGCGCTATGTATCAGTGATGGTAGCATAACTTTCAAACATCAACAAAAATTGTTTAAAAAGATGTTGTTTTCCACTAGTTGTCAACTGCCTTGTAGTGAAAATGTACAGCTTTTTCAGAACATACACTCCAGCCTTCTGTTTCAAACCTGGCAGTCAATTTTTTTTTGCCCTTGAAAATCTTTCTGGCATATATATGTGTTGTTCTTGAGGCTTGTCTGCATGTCACAGAAAATTTGTGTTTGCACTGGAGTAGTTAATTTCTGGTTAGTTTTGAAAATGAATTGAGACAAATAAAATTTAAGAAACCTTACTGAATTGTAAAAAGATTCCAGCAAGAGTTAATGTTGTTTAGTGAGTAGCAATTTAATCAGAATGTAATATTCCATTTTAAAAAGTCTTTATGGGGGTTTAATTTGTGTGAATACCTTTCTGCAGACAATCTCTTAAACATATATATGGCTCATAGCACCCATGATATCTGAGCACTGCACAATTCCTCTGTGATATGGTGAAGTGCTATCATTATAATTTTAAGACATGGTAACAAGGCACAAAGGATTCTATTTACAGATATTGGTACATTCAGTGAGGACAATAGCGTGTCATTATAACTCTTTCCAAAACAGTATTTTCTGTCTAGCCTAAAAATATGAATATGAAAGTGTTTTTATTTTTCCTGAAAACTATGGATGTGGCAATTAATGACAGATGAATTTATGTTGGACTTACTGTTTACTCTCTTTATATGAAATTGATGATTGTGGGTCATAATTTTTTTTTTTTAAAAAAGTGCTATTTGCCTTCAGGAACAAACAACAAATCTCTTATATAAAGGATTCACAACTAAAGAGGTACATAAACTTCATGGCATTAGAAGCTAGAGTTTATTGGGTTTCTATTTGTTGCATGTTTCCAAATAGCTTTTTCCGCATCAGGGAAAACCAAGCTCTGCTTTGAGGGCTTGGCGGTCCCACCTCCCCATCTCAAAAGTGGAATGCTGAACTGCCTGTCTTTGCAGCCCAGTTGACAACACAGACCATCAGATAGAACTATAAATGGTAAAAGATAATTAACAGGAGATGGTTTAGCAAAATTCATTTCAGACAAGTCTAAGCAGTGACATTTAAAACTGGTAGACATGAAGATAAAATCAACTGCATGTATTAGCTATAGAATTAGTCATTAACATTTAAATGTAGCCAGGAGGCAGCAATGAGAAGATGTCCTACTGGCAAGAGCCACAGGATATATATAATCCTCAAGACTGAAAGCTGTTAATTGACAGGGAAGTAAGGCAGACTTAAGGGGATGGAGAGGTGAAAATCATGCACAGCTGATGTTCACATGTAGCTCTACCAGGCAGTCCTTTGCAGCAATGTAAGATCTGCTTTAGCTGTATGGATAAGCTTTTGTATAGACTGTTGCATACTGCCATTTGGGTTGTTGGTGTCACCTAGATGGTGCGGGTGGGGAACACTTCCTTTAGAAATTACACAGGGAAACAAAAAGCAATACATATGTGCCTTTGCATTCTGTGCTTTCACCTCCTTGCTTTTTCTTGTCCAGGCATCCTTTGGGCATATCCTCCGCATTTACTTCCCCACGCTACTGCTATTATATAAAAAGGTCACACCAGCTTTCACATTCCTACTCTACAAGCATCCTAATGGTTGCAAAAGGACTACAGAACATTTTATGACACAAAGCATTCAGTTTTATACAAATTAGTTAATTTAAGAAAAAAAATGAGCCACTGGATCCTCTTGACTTGATAGTATAGTTGTATTTGTAGAATGACAATTTATATCCCTTTGGTGTATCAAGGTCAATTAAGAAGATGCATTAAGATCTGTGATGGAGAAACGCTATAATAGCAAACAGCACCTGTGGTAGAGACAAGGCCGTGTGCCTAAAACAGTAAGGGGTTTGCTTTTGGCAAATTTTTCCAAAGCATGAGACAAACACTAATTCTATTTTCTGTCAAGAGATGTTTGTCCAGTTTAGAAGCTAGTGTTTGGGGCTTATTCTGATTTCAGTTAATTCAGAATTTAATTAGTTCGTTAAGTTTTTAGACAGAAGGATAATATAGCCATGAAATTAGACTGACGTGTAATTTTCTGGTGATAAATTTATCACAGAATCTGAAGCCAAAAATTACTTTTTGTGGCTTGCTAAAGCTGATGGGTACAATAGTTGAATCATACTAGGAGAACAGAGCAATTGGAATAGAAAGGTGAAGTGTAAATGAAGTGCTTCATTTAAAACACCTTGTTAATATTTACTTTGTAAATGTATGGAGAAAAATGACACACATCTGAACTAGCATTTCATTTTTAAACTGATAGATTGTAACACATTCATCAGTGAATTCTCTTTCTTTTGTTTTTTCTTATCACACGTTCCATACCTAATAATTCTGAGGTTTACCAGATTAAGCCAGTGTGAACATTCGTTTGATAGCTGGTTATCAAAATTGATATGGAACCAGAGTAAGCTGGTTTGCAGATGTGCGTTTATGAATGACAGAATGAATATAACTGTGGAATGGTAAACAGTGTTAACTGAGTCTCTGAGCAAAATCTGTCTCTGCTGGGAATGAAAGGGTGTCACTGTTTCCTGATATTAAAACTTATTAGTTTGGTCTTGAAAGCATAAGTGGTCATTCTTCAAATCTGCTCAGCTTCCTAGAATGAGAAGTTAGAGGTTTGTTGGTTTTTTTTACTTGAGATTCCAGTGTGTGTGTATATATACACATATACACATAAATATAAAAAAACCCCCTTACCACACGTGTGTGTGTGTATATATATGTATATGTAGAGGATTTTAATTATTTTCCCTCACAAGATAGAAGATTACTACTTACTAGCTAAAGGTCCCAGACTATGCAGAATAAATTTACTTGATTAGATCTTTCTTCAATGATTTTAATTGTAACTGAGTTGGGGTAGCTGGATATGTCTTTCTGTTTCCCTCCATATTCACTCTCAAATCCAGTGCATAGCAGAAACAAAAACCTGAAACCGCTGCTGGTTTTATTCTTTTTTTTTTTTTTTTGTGACAAAAGTTTTTATATATTCCTTTTATATCCCTGAATTAGAACTAATAGGGCCTATTTGTTCTGCCTGCCAAGTGTGGCAGCAATATAACTCTGCATTTCTAAGCAAGGACATAAAGAAAAAAAAACAGTCAGTCCTTTAAATATTTTGTAAAACACTTGCTAATACAGATGAATTTTGACTATTTTGACTGCTTAAAATATTTTTCATGCAATCAACATAAATTTGTGGCATTTATTTGAGCTATGTTTATAGAATACTCTTTTTCATAATGTTTGTCCAGTTCAGGAGCTTAGCTTTATTGCTTACATTTTCAAACCAGTAAGGGATGTACAAAGAAGTCAAGTGACTTGCCTGGCGTGAGAAGGGAAATGTATGGGATGGCTGGGAGTAGACTTCAAGTCTCCTTGCTCCTATTTCTGTATTTTTCCCTGAAGAACATTGTTGTGTGTATGAACTAATAGGTTGGAAAAATAAGGCTGTTTTCCTGCTAGTCTGATTTCTTGAGGTATGTGTAGTAAACCCTGAGTCTGTTAGAATTACAGCATCTATATTATTTTATATAAGGAAACTGTAATTAAATGAACAATATACACAGAAAGCTAGACTAATTATGGTATGTTCTTTGGAAATGGCTAAGCAGAAGAAAAGAATGCAAGATTAAAGGAGGCAGGTTTATTAGTTTAAAGAGCAGCATAATATAAACACTATGCAAGACTAATTCTTTATGCTATACTTTTTCAGTATGCCTATAGCCATCTTCCAAGGTGGTTTATAAAAAATGTAAAATCTAATTCACAGAATCACAGAATCACAGAATCACTAAGGTTGGAAAGGACCTTCAAGATCATCAAGTCCAACCATTAATCCAGCGCCACTGTGTCCCCTAAACCATGTCCTGAAGCACCACATCCACACATTTTTTGAACACTTCCAGAGATGGTGACTCCACCACCTCCCTGGGCAGCCTGTTCCAATGCTTGACCACCCTCTCGGTGAAGAAATTTTTCCTAATATGCAATCTAAACCTCCCCTGGCACAGCTTGAGGCCATTTCCTCTCGACCTATCACTAGTTAGTTGGGAGAAGAGACCAACACCCTCGTTGCCGCAACCCCCTTTCAGGTAGTTGTAGAGAGTGATAAGGTCTCCCCTCAGCCTCCTCTTCAGTGCTGCTGTAAGGATATCTTTTCTTTAAGTGGACTCCCACTTTAGAAATAACAACAAAAATACTCCAGAAAATGGATGCTTATGTACTTCCACTGCAATGGGTGGCCAGGTCTCAACCGATGCAAATCATCACACTTCTGAGGACATCAATGGAGTTAGACCCATTTATAGTACCTGGTTGTTTGCCACATGGTCTACACTCTGTGGACTATACAGGCAGTGTCACTTCTCATAAAATATACTGGACATATAAAGATCTAGATCTTGAATAATAAATCAGCTTTTGGACCAGTAAGAAATGGATCATTGTATATTTGTCAACCTAGACTCTAGTTTTAATCATCTGCTTTACAGTATGTCATCTCTGTTATCCTGACAAGGCCCCACTTGTCATCTTTTTTGACATTGTCCAGAATTTGTTGTGGTAGTTTAGAGATCCTAAGAGCAGCCAGCTCTTCAGAGTGACAGAAGAGGTCACATATGGATTACACTGGCTTTTACATACAAATGACTGCAGTGAATAAATGACATCTTGATAAAATTATGGGATTTTTGTGTGTTATTCCTGTGAGTAAAATCCGTATTTAGAAAAATGTAAATTAAAGGTGTTTCTGTTCTGAATATGTCAAACAATTTAGAAAATTCAATTCTTTATTAGAACTGGGTTTTGCCCTCATTTAAGACTCATCTGTCAGTGTTGGTAACCTCACACATCCTATGAGGTAGTTAATTGAGTCATCTAGACACAGAGCTATACATCCTGAGAGTCTCAAAAACTCTGCTCATCACCAAAATATTTGGTGGCTATACCTAACAAAAATGGTACCTCTGTACTAATATTTTAGACTCATTTTAGTGTTGGATAACACTAGAGAGAGTTGGGGTTGTTCAGCCTGGGGAAGAGAAAGCTCCAGGGAGACCTTATTGCAGCCTTCTGGTACTTAAAGGGGGCTTATTAGAAAGATAGGGACAGAATTTTTAGCAGAGCCTGTAGCGATAGGACAAGGGATAATGGTTTTAAACTAAAAGACGGTAGATTTAGACTAGATCTAAGGAAGAAACTTTTCACAATGAGGGTGGTGAAACACTGGCACAAGTTGCCCAGAGAGGTGGTAGATGCCTCATTCCTGGAAACATTCAAGGTCAGGTTGGACGTGGCTCTGAGCAACCTGATCTAGTTGAAGATGTCCTGCTCATTGCAGGGGGGATTGGACTAGATGACCTTTAAATGTCCCTACCAACCCAAACTATTCTATGATTCTGTAAGAGAATTGATTGTGACAGTAATTTAAAAAGTTTTAGGGCTTATGCTGGCACTCTGCAGTCCCATCGAAATAATAGTCCTATGGTTTTAGGCAGAGAGGAACGCATTACCTAAACAGTTGAGACAAATAATTTACTTCTTTCTGTTGCCTCTTACCAGCCAGGTGACCTTACCACAAAAAATAGAAAGCAAGCAAAAAATCTTAATTGTAGTAGTCTACTTTCTTCCTTAGTCTGTTTCTGCAGATAAATGAATAAAGTCTCAGTTCTGAGCTACGTCACATTGCAGATACTTTCAGGTTTGGAGTATGTCAGTCAACAACACTATAATCTCACTATATTAGAAGCAAATAATAAAAACTGATGCACACGATATTTTCTAAAGTAGCCAAATAACAGAATTCATAATCTGCAAGAGATTTCCTGGTTCTTAAAATTTTAATTTTGTTGTGTCTTAGCGCTAAAACAAATGGAGAGTAAATGAAAAATAAATCTGATTTTTCATTACAAAAATGTAGAATACTGAAAAAAGTTGCACTGTCCTTTTCAAAGCATTTTGTTATGAACATTACAAAATACATACTGTTACTCTTTATATCCCTGGCTCTACAACTTTAAATGTTTTGTTCAGAAATTCCCTAGAAATTTTCTACATACATATGTTAAAACACTGTAGAAAAAGCTATTATTTTATTAACATTTTCCAATGGAAAACTGCTCTGTTAGAAAATGTCCAAGTACTTCTACTATTTTGTTTCACTTTCATGCTTTATGTATTGAGTAGTTCAAATATCATAGATATCTGACAGTCAAACAAAATAATTATACACGCTGTGATCTATCTGTATGAAAAAGGTCTTGGATTCTCTTTCTCATAATTTTTTAGAAGTAGGTTATTATTACATATGCTTTGCAGTTCAACTTGTAGGCAGGATCAAACATTCTACAGCCATGGACTAGGATAAAAGTACTATTTCTAAACTAATGTGATGTTGGATCTTTAGGAGTGGTGGGGGTTTTTTTCTGTTGCATGAGTAGTCTCATATACTGTCCTATGAATAATTCAAACCAAGCCTACCTTACTTACTACTACATGATTTCCTTAATGACATGTTCATAAAGCACACAAATAAATGTAGTGCATGAAGAACATATCATATAAAAACTTTTATTTCCCAAAAAGGTCCAAAAATACACTAAGGACTGATCAATTTTAAGGGGATCCGAACAATTAAAATATAACCATCAACATTCTGTCCAGTTAAAACTAACTTTTTTTCTCTGCTTGAATGAATTTGCTTAATAATATATGTTTTTATATATATATACACACATACATGTCAAGACAAGGCTGTAGTGTCATTGTTATGTAATAGTGTAATAGTTCCTTATATTTTCTCATTATTAAGTACCTGCTGCTGATTGTGCTTTGTAAGTTGGTCAATGAACAGTAATTACAGTTCCAGAAGAGAGTCTAGGTGTTCTTTGCTGAGTAGGCTTAAACTTCTTAGCACAGGTATGGAAAACTGTAAGAAAATATCTACACAATTGCAGGAAACAGCTTCAGCAGCAACATCTTGACTCAGTGATGGAAAATTAAACTGCTTAAAAATCCTTAAAAGTCCTTTTCAAGAATATTGTAATGATGGACTTCTGGCACTTGGTATATGCTACAGAAGCCTGTACCAGCATCAATTTTGAAAATGATCCTTGGGAACAAAAGACATTATGGTTTTAGATTATGCCTTTTTTATTGCATAACTACTGAAAACGTGTTTGTCATTGCACTTCAGGACAATAAGATATTTAGTCAGTCCAGTTCAGAGACTTTTTTATTTATAAGTTATTATTGCCCTGATGGGACTCAGTGCATGCTTTTAAAAATAAATTTTTTTAAAAATATGTAGCTATCAGATTTAATGTGTGGTAGAAATTATATTCTTTTATGACCCTTGGGATTCTGTTTAGTCCTGACTTTTGTTTTCTTTCTTCTTTTTTTTCTTAATATTTCTTAACTGTGAACGCTTACTGAAAACAGGCTTCTGCCTTGAAGTCAGACAGAATAACAAAATGAGAAACTTGACTGAGGCATTTTTTAATTTAATTTTAAAATATATTTGCAGTTCTTAAAAAATTACTTGACATGACTTTGAAGTCAGGAACATAAAAATAAATGGGGAGTTTAAGCAAAATTAATTTATGCCCAGATTGAGATTTTCAAGAATGGAAAGTGTTTAAGTGCCAGATGACACAGAATTTCCAGACAAGCTTTGGTAATCATAGTTAAAGGGGGGGGGAAAAAAAAAAAAAAGAGAAAATAGGAAAAAGAGGATACTCAGACAAAATTTCTATCAATTTGTAGTTAAAGTATGCTTCAGGACTGAAAGTGAAACTTCTGATATAATTCACTGAAACTGTAAGGGTTCCTGAGGTTCAGATCATCTGTATTTTCCCAACTTGTCGGCATGTCACCATCATATACTAAAATGTGCCATTGCGTTTCAGTGCTCAGGCAGAGACTCAGTGTGTCCATGTCTGGGCATTGTGAGAGTAAATGGCTTCCAGCAAGGCACAGGGGAGACAGGGAAAGAATGCCAAAGCAAGAAAAAAATAAAAAGAAATACATTTTCTAGCTAGTCTTGTTCAGTGTGTGTGTTTTCTGTCATGTTATTCAATGATTTCCAAACTCCTGTTGGGGGATAAGAAAAACTTTAGGAATGATCTGCTACCCTTCAGTGCCGTCTAGGCAGGCAGCTTAGATCATGACAAGCCCAAGACCTGGATTTCCCAAAGCCTTATGCTAGTCATGGCCTAGGCCATTTTGGTTCCCTACCATAGTGTCCATAAACATCTTTGGCAGAATATTCCTGTAGCTGAATGCTCTAACTGCTTTGTTTGCACAATGCATAAAACAGTAGGAATATATGCCTGGTTCAGATTATGCTAACACTGTAGTACCCGTAACTATGTTGCAAACTTTCTATTTTAAAGAGAATATAGATCCTTACTCATAAAGACAGTTAGGATATTGACACACCTAAATACCTTTGAGGATCAGGGTCTTCAAAGATTTCCACTGATAGCCCAAGTGAGTTAAGTTCTTAATCCCTAAAATACTTTTGAGAATGTAATTTAACTTTGTCATTGCAAGTGGAAAATTTCACAACTGCTTATTAAAACTGGGGTCTAGTGCCATGGCTTAGGCCAAAGGCTAAGTTTATAAAGGCATCAAGAGAATTTTGAAAATTCTGTTCTTTTGTAATTTATGAAACTGGGTTTCAAGCTTCCATATCAAATATGCACTTTGGAAGATATCACTAACCTGTTATTTAACAAATTTATAAAGACTGACTCTCCTATGTCTCGTTACTTCTAACATACCTCTACAATGGATTCTTCTATAACCAACACCATAGTTATATTTGAACACCATTACATGATGAGCAGTTCACTGGATAAAGTTTACATCTTACAGTTCATCCAATAATACATGTGTTGGGAGAAAAGAAAACTACCAAAGCACAGAGATCACTTTAGTTCTAGCATGTTTGTTTCAGCTCAGAATTCTTGCCTATTCTTGGCGCATTGTTTTCAAGAGAAGTTAGGTTTCAATGCTGTTATATTTCCAGCTTTAACTAATCTTTC
The DNA here is from genome assembly GCF_000687285.1 of Phaethon lepturus. Lineage (NCBI taxonomy): Eukaryota > Metazoa > Chordata > Aves > Phaethontiformes > Phaethontidae > Phaethon > Phaethon lepturus. The sequence continues at coordinate 76,642 of NW_010532670.1, forward strand.
ATTGTTCAGATAGTTAAACCTTCAGAGCTTCAGCAGAGCTGCAACTAACAGGTATCTTGGGATGCTCTGAATCCAAATGTTGACATTTTGCAGCAAAGCTTGTTAGAGCATTTGCCAGGAAACTAAATTCTGTAGCATTTTAAAGTAGCCGACTGCTCTTAAACACCTTTGGCAGTCATATTATTCCTTGCAAACATTTTCAGAGTTGGATGGGCATCATACTGCAGTGGCCAGACAATCTGTCCACCAAATACCCTTGTTTTGAAGATGCTGGATAGCTGTTTTCACTCTCCATTTACTAACAGTCAAGTACATGGGTGACTGAGTAGATTTCTTGGTGCCAATTAAAGTGACTGAAAGTCACATAGCTAGAACAGAATAAAATAATCTGGATGACACTATGGCAGCATTCTGCACCTCCTTGGCATTTTTTATTTCAGAATCTTAAAATAATCAATAGGTTAACCAGAGGTAATTTCCAAGAGTATACTGTTAGTCCTTTGAACAGGCAGGAATACATTCTTACTCATATTATAGTAACATCCACACGTAATATGGTCCCTGTCACAGCTGGAGCTCTGCCAACCATGAAAAAAGTCACAGTCCAAGTGTGCTAGTAATTAATATATTTGATAAGGACAAACACATGCTTTTGGGATAAGAACACATTTTAAGTAATTTCTATCAATTCAAACTTGGTCAGAAAATAATTTACACCCTAGGCACTAGGGGGGTACCTAGTATCTTGATACATGTTTTCATGCAAAGTAATTTTTTTTTTAATACACATAAAATTGTTAATTATCAAAGTTTTGGGGAAGACACAGAAAACTGAAACACATGATGGCTCCCATTTTAGAGATTAAAACTGCAACTATTTTATACAGGGTTTTTTTCAAGCAATGGTTGTCTTCCTTCAATGACTTTTTCAGTTTCAAACCAACCCTTAAAAACTGACATGTTTGTGATTCTCCAGTTATTTATTATTTCTGTGGTGGGTGCCCTTTTAGAAGTTTCATCCCTTCTGAAGGACTTTATACTTATTGCATATTCATGGTGTTCATTGTTCCTTTCTCCAGACATGACCTCTGTAGCATTCTGTTTTTCAAAGGTAAACCTTCTTAGCCCTCAACCGGCTACTCAAAAATGGAGGTTTCCAAGAATTGCTGTTGTGGTTTTTAATTCCACATTTTTTGGGTGGTTTTGGTAAATTAATATTAAAGTAGAAAGCAGGAGACAAGTACAGAATGCATGAAACCATTTAAAATAAAAATGTGGAGAGACAAAGTAACAAAGAAATCAGACTGAACTGAAAATATCTTTCATCTATCTGTTGTTTTTTTCAAAAATAATAGACACTTTTTATCCAATCTGGAGTGTTTGGGTGATAAGAAAAATGTGGAATGAGCATACTTGGAAGTCACAAACCAGTCATCCTGTCTGGTAATCACCCATGGTCAGATGGAACAGACAAATTTACATGTTATGGTTAAAGAAACCATTACATTGTTATTCTGGAGCTAATGGAAGTCCATAGAGGTTCTGAATGTTAAAACACTAATTTTTTTAATGTCTTGTAGTACAAATTCCCTTTCTGGCTATATAGAACACATTTACATGCTGATTACTCATAAAACCTTTTCTCTTTGCCCATAGTTTCTAATCAAAATTGGGATTATGTTGTTCATTGGTCTGAAATCATATAAAGTCTGGAGTGGATTATTTTGTTCATTGGGCTGGAGTCACCTGAACTGTAAAGTGGATTATGTAGTTCGCTGGACTGGAAGCACTGCATTGGGTTGCTGAATCCTATTATTCTCAGCTCTAGGCAGATCCCTGGAATTTCTGTCAGAGGAATCCTCTCTTTGTTCAGTAAATCCAATCTTTAGCCATTTCGAAGCAGTTAAGAGAAATGCTGTTTAATCTGGACGAGAGTAGGTACACCTGTATGTCAGTAACTATTCTCTGATGAAAGTGTGAAGTGCATTAGAGCTTGCTAATAATTTTGATTGAGGTGAAAAATCCGATCAGTTATTCAGAGGCTGGAGTCCTCCAGTTAAGTCTTCCTTTCATCTGACTGTGCGCCTGGTTAGATTAAACACATCTCTGCAACCCAAAGAATGTGGTGATTATTTGCACTCCAGTAGAACCTAAAGGACTATTGTGCCAGATTTTGCACAAAAGGAGACTGATTTGTCATCCCTTCCCACCCCAAAGAAAATACAGGCAGAATTTGATGACTGAGAAGACATGACAGAGAAAGAATTGACTACGAACGATATTTCCTTGGAGTAATTATGAGACTTCCAGGTTAAAATGTCAGAAGACATACTGTATTTAATTATAATTCAGCTAGGGTTTGTTATGCAATACTGTGAATAATTTGGCCCATCTGTTCAGTTTTGAACTGGAGTAAACAAATTGGGGTGCAGTAGTCAAGTGAGGGGAGAAGAAGAGGAAAAAAGCTTTCCACTTTCAGCAACAGAATGTGACAAGAAAGGTTTACAGAGAAAATGCTGGGAAGCTGATCTTAAAGAAGTGATCATTGATATAAAACAGATAAGAGTAATTTTGTGGAATGGCTGGGATACTGCCAGAAATTGTTTTATGACATACAAAGATTTATGTCTAATGGATGTATGACTTCATTCTTACTGGAATGCTGTTGGGAAGACATCACTTGGTTATCATGAAGAGCTTTAGAATTCATTAAACACAGTCTGTTTTTTTCTTGATTTATACTTTAAGAGAGCACCACAATATTCCACAGAAACTTCTGGAGACAGAGTTTAAATACTCATATAACAGATTTATATATCCTTTCATAACACAATAACATAATTTGAACAAAACCCCACCTTGCACTGATATCCATCTCTCAGCATATCTGAACATCCACAGAAGAGGAAGAATCTATGAGCCAGCTTAGTTCTGCTTTTACAGGATCTGCTATGACTAACGGGTGAACAACATCTGTAAATTCTAATGCTTATGTAGACAGACAAATAGATAGTTGGATTTGTCAGTGGAACCTGATAAAATTTACCCTGAAGTACTTAAGGAATTAGAAGTAATATCTGAAATGTTATAGAGAATTCATGAAGGATGGGTGGAGGCCCAGAATTAGGCAAATACCTTAAGAAAGAGAAAAGGGAGTAACAATATAACAAAGAGAGAGATGCTTAATAAAATCACAAAAGCCTTTGAACTAACAGTATATTATCATGGGACTGTACAGTGCATTCTGGGAAGCATTAGCATGCAGCTTTCTGCAGTTCAAAGCTGGCAAAACAGATGCAGCCCTGCACTGTGTGGGAATCAGCTGATGAGTCTCATAGTGGCCTGAACAATTTGGGGCAAGTTTGTAGCTTGACACTAGCACTGAGTTGATTCTGAGCAGCAGAATGTTGTAAGCCTGTTTGTTTGTGACATCTTTGAATATTCATTTGGCTGCAAAAACAGTACTATGATAGTCATATACATAGAAAAAGCTGTTGTCTGCCACCACACAGGAAATAATTCACATGTTTAATAGGCATTTATTTTGGAAAATCTGAGACATTCACTTGGAGTTGATTGATAGGGCCTAGGACCTAGAATACACCAATACCTTTCCACTGTGGCAATCAAAATGTTGACAGAATAACTGATAACACTTATTTCAGGCATTTGCATTGCTCCCATAAATCCTGCTTATATACCTTATAGAGATGAAAAACCTGTTCAAGAGCTATATCACCCTTGGCTAAAATACAATAAAATGTATTGTATGTGCAGCTTGCAATAGAACTGAAAAAGAAAACATGGAAACCATATGTTCAGGCTACAGTATCCTGAAGGTTTGCTGAGGAGTTGTGATACAGCCTTACAGAGAGGAGCCCTACTGGGGCTATTGCTGGACTGGCTCTGGTTGAACACAGGAGTTTTTTTCCTCCACCTGTCAATGAACTTCAGGACAAAGTCTCTGCAAGGGAGCCTGAGTGTAAACTAGCACTTCCTTGTTTTTCTCCTTCCACCCCAGAGCCCAGGTTTCCTTGCCTAAAATATCAGTCACTCAAGGCTGAAACCAAAATGGCAACCAGCTTGGAGATTGAACAGACCACCAAGGACCTTGAGTTTAGTTACATTACCTCAGATTTATAGTTTAAATCCTAAGGTACCTGATATTCCTCTCAGTTATGATGTTATGAGCCAGAGGTACCACCAAAACACCAAAATGAGCAGTGACTCAACCTGATCATGGTCATCAGCAACTGTATGTGGTGTTTGAAGTACATATCTAAAGGGGTCTTCCAGCAATGTCTAGATGCTTCTTCATTATTACTCGAATGCGAAGTCTCATAATTAACTTTTAGGAAATTACACAAGATGTGTAAGTTCTACTAAGGAAAAAGTCGACCAGCTGGAATACAACAATTTGCATGAACTATTTCCCATTGTTGAACCAGCCAATTAATACAGCCTACAATGACTCAAGTGACAGATGATAGCTTTTCATTCTGCTTAGTTTCTTAGAGAATGAGAAAAATGCAAAACCAACTTCAGTATCTGCAGTGTAAAAGCTTTTTCCAGTTAAGCATATAGAATATAATGATTTTTTCCTCCTACCACCCGATATAAATACTACAAAATACAAGAAACTGAATTATTAACCTTGCACTTTAAATAAACTTAAAAAAAAAGGGCAAATCAAGGCCATAAGAGTATGGAGCATACTTAGATTCCCAAGAAGACTTTACCCTTCTTGTATTGCCAGTAGTTGTCCTCACAGCCCACTGTTAGGCTAGTATTATGGTTTCGTTATTTTTCTTTGGGCTCTTTTCCTTTCCCATGGCTTATTTCTATCTTTGGAGCTGAATTTTTCTTTTCCTAATTTACATAAATGTGAGTGCTGCTGAGGAGAACTTGTCAAGAGGAAGAAGTTACATTTCACAGAAAATGTTGAAGATTCTGGAGAAAAGGATGTAACTTTACAAGAGATAAATTGACAACTTCCAGTTTTCTAAGAGCAAAAATCCTAATAAATAGGCATGTTTGAGAAGAGTAAAATAATTTTCCACGGGTAGCAGAAAAGTGCCTGCTGCCAGGAAGGTGATCGTGATGTGAGAATAATACTTTCAAACTGGAGTTTCCCAGGAGGCACTGCCAAATGCATTGTCTTGTCTCTGCCTTCTTGGTGCTCATCCTCTCCTTGCTCAGCTGTTTACATGTTACCAATAGCTTCTAACTGCAGCTTAACAAATGCATTTGGGTATACATAGTTGCTGCAGTGCCCATGAAGAGGTTTGTCATGGGCCACCAAATTCCAGGGAAAGGACTCCTTTTTAACCTCTGATCTGATAGTAGTGTGTGGATAGGAAAAAATGTTATGAATAGAAAATTCAGTTTGGACGCTTTATGCAGCCAATAATAGAATGTCATTAGTTTATACAAACTATAGATTATTTTTAACTTAATAAAATAAAAAATCAAACATTAAATCCGTTTTGATGAAGATGATTTAACCACCACACTGGAAGTTAATGTTTGCTTTGGGAGTGCTGTTGATATAATTACATTGCATTTAATTAAAAAAAAGGACAGTACCAACCCGTATTATATTTACATACATCGTTAGTACTTCAGAAGGGTTGATTTCTGAAAGAGAAGGAAGAAAGTGAATGAAAACAGGAGGCACAACAGAAGTCTTGATGGCCAAAAAGCTGTGATTCTGCAGTCTGGGAAGAAGACAACTGACTACAAGCCCATCACTGTTCAATGGTGAAAGCAGGAATTATAAATAAAACACAATGGAGAGCAAATAAAAAGAAAGGAAGAATTTTTTAATATAAATTTTAACTTAAAAAGCAGAGAATTGATAAGCTAAAAAGTGTCACAATAACATTATTATCTAGCAGAGTTGAGAACAAATAGAAAAAATGTATCATGGGTAAAACAAATCATTTGTGGAGCTTTAACATTTGTTAGCAATGCAGAAAAATGCAGGTGTGTTTAAGTTACCCACACTTATATAGCATGTGTATATGTACAAAGGAGCATGATATGACAGTGGTTTTATTTTTTGCAGGCTATTTTTAAGCAAGTACGATGCTAACAACAGCAGGTCTTAAGCATTCTCAATTTAAAATCAATAATCCCTAATAATTTGAAACCTAGAGTCTTAAAAGAGCATGTTCAGATTTTAAATTTGTTTTGCATTATAGAGTGTATGAAAAATGAATGTGATAGGACAATGTGATGGCACTTCTAAAAATGACAGGTACATAGACCCAAATAAGTATTGAAAAATGAACTCAACATTGATTATAGTCAAAACAGTAGATCAGTTACTGGAGTCCATCAACAGGATTTTGTGGAAAGCATGTCTTGTCAAAATAACTTTAAAAAACTCTTCTATGCCTTGAAGGTGTATAAACTCACATGTACTCAAGAAAATCTTAAGACATTACCTTGCATGTACCAGAAAGTGAATAACAAAAAGCGATGCAGAATAAGATCTTTTTATCATGTGAATGTGCTAATGAACTCTTTAGGAAGACTCTTTGATTTAATTTTTCATGAACTTCATTAATACCAAACTTTCTATTGCAAGCGTACTGACACCTAGTCAATAGATTTGCTCATGAAAATATCTTTTATATGGCCATTATTCTTAAAATAAATCGATAAATTCCAAATGAAAGCAAGAAAGAATGAAGACTTCCTTTCTCATTTGTATCCTAAAATATGATACTGCATAGCAACTCACAGCAGGAAACTCAGTAAAAATTATATAAAGCACATTAATGCAAATTGTCAGAGCATACCTCATTGCAAAAGTTGCCGCATAAAGGGAAACAAGTTCCTCTAATTAAATCTAAAACCTTTGCAGCTGTGAAACTATAAATTTTTATCTATACTAGCAGTAGCTGTAAAATTTAATCTAAATTGAAGTATTAGGTTTTTCTCCCCCTCCTACATAAAGACTTACATGAAATTAGAATATGTCTTTTAACTTCTTCCACATGAGTACTGCCTCTAAGACATCACTGTGCTCTTCACAGCAGAAATGCTTATTAAGTTTATGCTCATTAAGTAGTGTCTTTCATTCTCCCCTTTCTTTTCTTTGCAAATTGTTTGATTTTTAGTGAAAGAGGGGAGAAGCACAGAAGTTTTTGCTTTCTTGTAGCTGATGCTCCCATAACAATAAATAACGGGGTCTGAGTGGTGCTGTGCTGACCAGCTGTGTCCAATGCTCCACTCTGGTTGGAACCAATTCATAGCTAGGGTAACTAGTCACAGCTCCTTGTGCCATGTATGTCATCAGAAGATCCCTGAACATTTGCTGCACTTCTGGACTTGTGTTTGAAACCTCATGAGAGAGATTTTTATCAGTTCAGATAAAACTATTCAGAAATTTTCATGGATAGATGTATCTTTCTTAAAAAAAAAAAAAAGTCCAAGAAAGTCTATAAGTGGAAAGAATAATTTTCACAACCTAAAATATGATTCATGTTTCACATTACCTGCTTTGGATTTACACCACTAAGCCACATAGGGGCAGAGTCCTATGGGCTCGTTCCAAGGGCAGGACACTCTTAGACACTGTTGCCTTGGCTTAGGCCTTCTGTGTCAAAAGCATAAGGAAAACCTCAGTGCACAGTAGCATAAGTAGCCAGCACTCCTCCACAGTTCTAGCCTAGTTAACATATCATTGAATTTCCCTTTAGTAGGCTCATAAGACATTTTTATTCACTATCTTGTGTGGAGTTTTTTGGGTTTTTTTTCCAGTTATACTGCTGTTTAGTAGTCTGGAGGTTTTTTGTTTTGTTGTTTGTTTATTTATTTATTTCTGCCCTCTGAGAGAATCACTTTTCTAGCAGTAAGAATTGTGAGAAAGAATTCACAAAGACTTTCAGAATTCACATTGAAACCTGCTTAATCCAAAATCAGATAAATTTCATATTTATGGTGATAATAGAGTTAATACAGTTAACTGAGCCTCTCAGCTTCAGTATTTTGAGTATGTAAGTTTGGTCTACAGTGTGTTCTGACAGATCATGCTATATAGATCCAGATCTGTCTGATACAAACCCATGAGATGCTGGTCTACCCTGAACATTTTTCATGCAACCCTCTGTTGCATGTTCTCTGAACAGCAGCCTTTTAACTGGGGCATTTAAACCTGGTCTTTTGTGGATATTAAATATTTTGTAGCATTCTTGCAAGAATAGGAACTCCACTACACAGAAGTATTGGACACTTGTTCAAAGAAGAAAATGACACTGTTGTGCCTCATAAATGCTAAGGTGTTCAGCTGGAACTTCACTACCAAAAAATGGAGTTAGAGTGTAACACTGGAGCTATCACAGTCTGTTAGAGAGCTTCTTTGAGAAGTGAAGATTTCTGGAGTGGTTTGGAGTCCTTTGGCACCAACAGCAATGCAAATCTGTCAGTGTTTTTCTCTGTTGACACACCACTGTGCGTGATGGCTGCTGCTGCTGACATGTATTAGCTGGATGTTTATAAACAAGTCAAAGCAAAAGAAAATATCATTGCAGTGGCATAAGCCCACAGGAAAGATAAGGTATGAGGGCATTAAGGTACAGATCTGTGATGAATAATGTCTTTATTCAGTTGTTAGCGAGGGCACAGGTTGCATAACCTTGTTCTGTACCCTTTCCCAAACTGCAAATCCAGTCTTTTTTTCTGCAAGACTGTAAAGCAGAGTTGGGGCTGGACTTGTATTATGCTTACGTGCAGCACTTATAACTCTTAATAACCCAATCCTAAGTGAAGTGTCCAAGTACTATGAATAATAATCAAACCATAACAGCAGGAGGTACCAAATGAACAGAATTAATGTATCTCTTGTTCCAGTTTACCAAGATTAGTGTACTTGTTCTACTCCTAGTGATAAATACCTGGCACTGATATCTTCCCTTTTGGAGGATCTTTTGATTACTTCTTTTCAATGTGGGTTTTTTTTTTCCCCCGAATGAGTTGCCAGACATTAATAGCTATGCCCAAAATCAGGTTCCTGTGTTCCATTCCTGACTGATCTGTCATGAAATTAGCCTGGCAGCTTCGCAAGTATTTTCATTTCCTGGTCATCAGTATCAAACTTGAAAGAGTACAACAAAGAAGTGTTTCTTTCACAGTAAATCAAGGCACTGTTAGACTCCATTAGAAGTTTTTATTCAGACTGTGTATCCCTATAGGCAGAGATGAACTGATGTGAATTTTTTTTTTTTTTTATGGTAGAGGACCATATGTTTTTTTTAAAAATACAGCAACACTTTGTTTAAAAAAACAGAACATAAACTGTTCCTTTTCATAGCTCACGTGCAAGGTGTTATTTTCCACTATGTTGTTGGAAAACAGCCGTGAGTGTGAATAATATATTTATTTAATCCAGAAATTTATCAGTACACTAGACAGTGAGATATACTGCTAAAATCCCACTTTTCTCTGTCAGTTTTTTCTGTGTGTGACTTTCTTAAGGCACTGAACTTCTCTTTTCCAGAGTTTTCCTATTCATAAATACAAAAGAATACAAATATTCTTGTCAATGTTTCTTCTGGGTTTCAGATACTGCAGTGAGAATGTTTCCTAGTACAGTATAATTTTTCAGCTAAAAAGATGACACTGAATAAGAGTATTCCAGTTAAAGAACAATATTAGACAGATGGCATAAAATATGAGCCTTGCAAATGTAAATCTTTTTTCTACTTTCAGCTGTGCACCTTGACAAAGCACTTCTTTTGGAATACTGCACAGTCTCAGCATAAGACAAACATTTTATATATCAGATCTCACTAGCTTTAAAAAACATGATTTTCAGTGGAGTGAGATCATAGGGCCACTAAGATGCTCTAAGGACTTAGTACATACAGGGAGGAGGAGCTGGGTGTTAACCCAGAGAAGAGGAAGCTAAGAGTGGGGGGAATCTACTTGCAATTTTTCACTACCTGAAGGGAGTAACAGAGAAGACAGAGCCAGACCCTTGGATGTATAAAATGAAAGTACAAGAGGCAATGGAAAGGAAATCCTTATTAGTTTAACAGGAAAAAAAAAATCACTACAAGGATGGTCAGACATGGAACAAATGCCCGGAGGAGTGTGGAATTTCCATCCTTGGAGATTTCTGAAACTTGTCTGGAAATCCAATATTACTTCTTGGTTAATTCTGCTTGGAACAGGGGATTGGACTAGACAAGTTTCAGAGCTCCCTTCCAGCTTATATTATTCTGCGACAGCAAACAGGGAAGGCTGGAGAGAGTTGATCTGTGTGTGCTTATTATAACATATTGCATATATCATTATATAAAAAATGCTGTGTGTGTAACTAAGTATACTAAGTAAATTGACAATGCAAGATCAAATTCTGTTTTGCACAAAGGTACAGACATATTTCATTTTTTTAAATATTTCTTTGTTATTGGTTTTTTCCTTCCCCTTAAGGGCTTGTATGCATATAGATGTCATTGTGCAGTATGTGCAGGCAGGAATTTATAATGTGTTAGTGTTTTGCCCTATCTTCCTCCATACACATACCTCAGGCTCTGATTCATGAAGAAGGACAATTTATATTGACAGATCTGATGAGATTGTTCCACTTAAGTGTTTGACCTACTGCTTCTGCAGTCAGGTAAGCTGCTCAGGAAGAAAGTCCTGCTTTCCTGCAGTTTGCAGCCCAGTGCTTTAAAGCCAACCAGCATGCCTGTGACCAACAGATTGAGCAGTTACATGATTCCTGAAGTGCTTTGCATGCTGCTCGCTTGTCTTTGAGATGGGGCTGAAGTAGTATTGCTTTACTCTGAGTTGTTAAGCTCCATAGATTTGCAGGATCACTTTGTGCACTGCAAGACTAATTTACTATATCATAACTTTTCTACGAGGGTCAAGGATAATATTTCCTACTTTCAGAAGCAAAATTTAAACCTATGAGTATACATTAGTGTTTGCTCATATGGAATGCTGCGTTATTAACTATACAAAGAAAAAAAATTAGCTCTAGTATCATTGCAGTCACTCTGAATTCACTTGTAAATAGCTTTCCAATGAATCTTTACAAAACCACCTGCTCATCAGAATTTCATAGTGCGGTACTACTTCCAACTATTTATCTTGACACAGATTGAATTTCTCAATAAATTCTATCCAGAGATCTACTAGTTAGCATAAGCTTCCTGGTGGGAATTTTCTACCTGGGTTTTGTTCCAGGTTGCCAAGATAGCGGAGAAAAACAATAAAAAAAAAGATAACTAGTTTTTTATACTTTCATCAGAAAAATGGAAACTAAGTCAGATTTATAAGTTTTCCCAGAAAAGAAAAAAACAATTTATATTTAGAAACAAGAACAAAGACTATTTCCGAACAGTTCTAGAAGTATTTTGTGTATATCAATGAACTGGAAGAAACTTGTATTCACAAAGGGATAAAGGACTTCAGTACAAATAGTTTGATGCATTTTCTTTTAGTTCCAGTGACTGGATCCTATATCTTGGTTAATCTGAGGACCTGAGGTTTTGTTCCTGGTTCCCCAGAAGCTTGTATATTTTGTGTGGCAACTGTGTTTCCACATTGCCCCAGACTGAAGATTTGTGATCAAAAGAGGGGCTTGAAACAAGTGCATATGATTTAGTATGGGGAAATGTGAAAGAGCATTTCTTATCTTTTTTCATTCTATGGAAAACAATCAGTGCATAATGACTTATTAATAATCTAAATAATTATTGTATTAGTTTTGTAACTTTTGCGCAAAATTATATATGCCTAGATTAGTGATTTTAAAAAGCATATCTCCACTGCAGCTTGTAAAATAGACTTTCTTCCCAAATGAAGATTTGCATTGTACTGGAGTCAAAATAAATTCTAAGCAATGATTCATAAACTAACATTAGCCAGAGCTGGTTAGTATTGCTGGTCGTGAGAGCAAACCAAACTCATGCCAGGAATTAGTATACCTACATTGACATAAATCAGTTCCAGAAGTAATGGATATTCCAAACTCAAAGTTGTGCGGTTTCTGGATGAGGTGCTGTGTATTTTGGGCCAGTGGCAGCAATGACTACAACAAAAATAAAGATATCAGCACAATTCAATCTTTGAAAGATCTCTGCCTCTTTTAGTAACTTTGTTGTTTGTGCCAGGATATTAGATCAGATCCACCATGTAACATGGGTTTTACACCTGCCACTTAGTTGAATAAATTCTAGAAACCTAGCCCACAAAAGGGTGAGCCTTGGTTCACTAGCAGAATAGGACAGATGGCGGTTTGTCACAACAGGCTTCAGAAACTAGAGAGGATTACACAGAGTGTGACAGAGCTTATAGCATGCTGACTGGCATTCGGCTTTTAGGCATAGGGTGGAGAATTTAATGTGGCTTCAAGGAATCAGCTTGTTCTATACACACACGCACACACATACACACATATGGTTTGACTGGGGTTATTTAGATTATTTTAAAACCTGTATGGGAGACTCTTAGTGATTACACCGGGGCTGGGATGATTCCTGTACAGAAGACCATTCACTCACGTCAGCAGAGATTTATTTCACAATCCTGGGTACAGAGAAATATCAGTGCCTGTTGATGAAATGCTTGCTGTAGAATCTGTGCACTTAGTAGTTGGATATTCTTCTGATTAAAAAAAAAAAAAGATTGATGAAAGACGCTAGAGAACAAATTAATGTGTTTTACACTTGATTAACTGCTTAATATTCCTAATGTGCTCAAGGTACTGGAAACACTTGGAGGGTAAACACAGAGACAATTCAGGACCTGAAAGTGAAAGTCAGTGAGGCCAAATTTTAATTAAATTTAAATTAAAAAGAAAGAGGAAATTAAAGTATCTATCCCATTAAAAAAAATCACAGCAGGCTCAACCCCTTAAAAAAAAGAAAACCTCCATTGAAGACTAACAATCTAGCTTTAAGGAATTTATAGAGACTTTATTGTTACAGCAAAGGGGTTTTCATGATCATCTGGGGCCAAAAATCATTTGGTTCTCATGCTGTTAAAAAAATCAGTAATTATATAAACATGTAGTTTAAAATTTAAAGTAATTTAAAAAGTTAAATTCTTATGAGATTCTCTAACTTCACCCAAGAAAACTGTCAATGTAGTCAGGCCAGAAAGTCAATGTAAAAGTGATGCCATATTGCATATTGCTTAGGTAGAAGGGCCTTATAGTTAATATTTGTGTGACCAGTGGATCCACCAGCTACATTTGTGGATGCTGAAAACTACTTTAGAAGGTGGCTGACAAAGAAGAAGGAAAAGCAGGTGCATAAAGACAATCAGATTTTTCCTTCAGCCCTCGGTAGAGAATAAATACAAGTGTTATGTGCCATTTCAGTTACAAATAAGTCTTACTTTATATATCATATTTAACCTAGAGTGTTTTCAGTCTTTTCAGTTAACTGAAGTACTTTAGACATTTGCCCATGAACTCTAGGTTAAATTGGAATGGAGATAATTTTTTTAAAGAAAATGTTGTGAATTGTAAAGGGTTTGAATAATAATCACAAAAAATGCCTCCCATCTGAATCCATTTACCTTATTTTCTTGATAGGATAATTCTAAATTGGAATGGAGATAATTTTTTTAAAGAAAATGTTGTGAATTGTAAAGGGTTTGAATAATAATCACAAAAAATGCCTCCCATCTGAATCCATTTACCTTATTTTCGTGATAGGATAATTCTAGCAAGTTTCCTGTGTATCCATGCTACTACTAATAAACTTTAAAAGATAATTAATGTGGGCATTCTTAGTGCATTGAATTAGGTGAAAGAATAGTCCAGCAATAGTCCTGCAATAAGACTGTATTCCCTATACAGAATAAATATACATACAGAGAGTTAAGGAATTTGAGATAATTTCCTTTGTGTATCACAAAAACTTGTTTATCAGAGGACCAGCTCTACTGCACATTTGTTAGCTGATATCCATACACCTGGATTTCCTGTGCTAAGTCAATATGATCCCTTTGCATCACTTTACCATTGCTCAAAGGGAAATAGCAATACCTGTTATAGATTTATATGGTGGATGTTGGTGTGGATAAATTCATTCGTTTATGTGAGATACTTAGATTATTAATGAAATATAGTAAAATTGACTTGACCAACTAAATTTGAAAGCCACCCTCAGTAGCTTTATATGGTTATTGATTTAATTTCCTTAAACTGAGGAAGATATATTATAATTTTCTTGTTCCATTGTTTACTTGGGATACTTCATATCCTCTTGAAATTTATAATGGGATGGTTCATCTGCTGTATCAAAAATGATGTGCTTAAATTCCATTTAATGAGACACCAAAATAAACAAACAAGTTTTATATGTATTAGAGGAAGGGTGAAAACTGGACAGGAAGATCAGAAGAATGGCAAGTCATCTGTATTGCACATTAAAAATTTCCCCATTTTTATCCTTTTTTTTTTTTTGATTCATCCTGCTTTTTCTCTTAAAATAAATCCAGTTCTGTTTTGAGCCAATCAAATTAGTTTTCATTCTTAGCTATCCAGGAATCACTGTCCATCTCCGTGATAAAAGCCATCTTCATTGCAAACAGACATTGCCTTCCTCCTTCTGGTAGACATAACACATTGTGACAATATTACTGTTGTTATAGTTGGTGAAATGAGACCCTGCTTTCAGGCACTTAGAACTGCAAAATAATCACCCTCTGGGCTGAGGTTTCTCACACTTGTTTTTTACCCAGTCCTTTTTCAGAAAGATTTATAAAAGCCTAGTTGGGCATTTTATTAGATATCCAAACATGAAACACAGAATCAAGTATTTTTCCCAACTTAGAAGCAAACAAACAAAAAAAAGAAATTTTATTTGTGCTTGAATGTGTATATATATGCTTTTAAATTCTAAAGATATGCCAAAAATTGTTTCAAGAATACCAGAATATCTTCATTAAAGTCTTTTGATGATCTCTAGCAGACAATATACAAAATACTGCTATTTCTTTTTCTATGCATGTTGTCAAAATCCAGAGAAACCTCTGAGTTTGTATGGGGATAGAAAGAAAAGCTCAAGAGGTTTCCCTCTAAAAGTCACGCCTCTCCTTTTAGCTGCAATACTCTTACCAGTAGCTCTGACCAGTTCTCATGATATAACTGTATTGGTAACTTCAGACCTGCCACTTGCTTTCAATTGCCATATTTCTTGTCTCACTGCATTCATTGTTGCCAGCTATCATCAGATTTGTAATAAAAGCTTGAGCAGTTATTTTTATTCAAGTTCCAACTTCTGGAGTCAGGTGTTTTCTATGAAAGTTTTAACCATCACTTCTGAGTTTCTAGCCCTCATTAGCTCCTTGCAAATACAGCTTTCCATAACAGAATAAATATAAAAAAGGCTTTTATTTATCTATTGACAATTTCAGAATCACTGTAGACTGCTAAAGGTTATGTCTTCTCCCTCAACTGTTAAATTTTGCATTTTCACAACAGCATCTTTGATCTTAGAGGTTTTGGTCATAATTGTATTATTTACTAACATCAATGTGCGTAGTCTCACATAAATTCTCTGAGATATTTATCATAAGGATACTATTCATCCAGACTGTACATACAGGCCATTCTTAGGATTTAAAGTGACAGCTCAATAATTTTTTTCTTTTGTTTTTATACCCTGCTCTACTCGTTTGTCCACTTATTGCTGCTTGACCAATTGAACTATTCAGCAAAACAGAAGTGTACAATTGCAAAGCCCTCATTTTGCAATTTACTGAAAATGAGGACCAGAATGTATCTTAAGAGAGAATGCTGGATGAAGAACTTACGTTGTGCCTGCCATGGACTGTCATGGTTTAACCCCACCCAGCAACTAAGCACCACACAGCTGCTCACTGACTTCCCTCCGTGGGTGGGATGGGGAAAAGAATCAGAACAGTAAAAGCGAGAAAACACGTGGGTTGAGATAAAGAGAGTTCAATAGGTAAAGAAAAAACTGCATACATAAGCAAAGCAAAACAAGGAATTCATTCACCATTTCCCATGGGCAGGCAGGTGTTCAGCCACCTCCAGGAAAGCAGGGCTCCATCATGCATAATGGTTACTTGGGAAGACAAATGCCATCACTCTGAATGTCTCCCCCTTCCTTCTTCTTCCCCCAGCTTTATATGCTGAGCATGATGTCATATGGTATGGGATATCCCTTTGGTCAGTTGGGGTCAGCTGTCCCAGTTGTGTCCCTTCTCAAATTTTTGTGCCCCCCCCCAACCTCCTTGCTGGTTGGGTGGTGTGAGAAGCAGAAAAGGCCTTGCCTGTGTGTAAGCCCTGCTCAGCAATAATGAAAACATCCCTGTATGATTGACACTGTTTTCAGTACAAATCCAAAACATAGCCCCATACTAGCTACTGTGAATAAAATTAACTCTATCCTAACCAAAATCAGCACAAAAGACAACAGCTACTGATTGTGATTTTCTTGCTGAAAACTGTGGCACAGTTATTGATGGACTGACCAGTGATGTTAGTCAATGTACAATGTTGTATTGAATGTCACCCACCACTCAAAGAATAAACTGGTCAGTTTGCTCTCTCTTGTTTGTTAGCAAAATGGAAAATCACTCCGTTTGTGTTAAATGCAGTGGAAAAACGAGAGAGCTGGAACAAGCAAAATTAATCTAACCCCTTGATACAACCAAAAGACATTGACAAGATGCAGCATAGCGAAATAGTGGGAACTCCATCTCTAGGACAGTAGGATGGCTGCTTTATATCTGATCAGCTTTGCAGTGTCCTCTCTCTTTCCAGCCTGCATAAACACTGCCAGCCTGATTCTCCAGTGCATTGCTTTAGTTTTCCACCAACGTGATTTCAAATATAAACCTGCAGTAATGTAGTGAGTAATCAGGCCTGGAATCAGCAATGAGCCATTACGCTGCGCAATACCATGTGAATATTAGTAACATCGCCTTTTCTTATGCCTATTTTTGCCATAATTTACAAATAATTCTGTACTGTTCAGTCTTATTAAGCTTTGGAGATGGTATGCTTTGTGGAAAAGTTTGTTGTAAGGCAAAGCACCCTGCTGAAGAGTGAATGAGTTTTTGAACTCTTACATCTGTGCAACTCTGCCAATAACTTGGTTGGATGGCATCCTACAGGTGCCTTATTACTCTTTTCTCTAAATTGAATAACTTTCTGGTTATCCTAGCAAAGTCACGACTGCGTTCACCTGTCAAGGATTCTCATTAGTGGCATATATTTGGTTCTTCTAAATCTGATTTTTAGTACACCTAGACATTTATGATCAGGTGGTTTCAGTGGAGCGGTTGTATTACAGAAAAAGATGAAGATATGGCATAGATTCGCTATCTGTTTGCCAATGACACCCTCAGCTAATAAGAGTACAGAATTCTCATAACAGGAAGTTGGCTGTCATCCCTTTTTAGAGGAAAAAATCCCAAACCTTTGCAATCTTTTTAATCTTTGGTAAAGGGAAGGCTGTAGAGAAAATACTGGTTAACTATCTTTTTCTCAAAATACCTTTTCTTCTCCCCTTAGGCAAAAGTACGGTCTAATTACTACAAGCAGTGGGTGAGAAACATTGCTAGAAAACGTTCAATTGTGCAATTTTCATATGTTTTCGCAGTTCTTGTTTCGTAAGAGTGGCTTCTTTTGAAGAGAGTTGTGTGGTCATTCAGAAACAGCTCAGAACAGTCTGGGAAAAATATTGGTGAAATGAACTCCATACCAAAATAATGACGAGACAATTTGCCAGTTCTGTTCAATGTTACTTCAATGGTATATAGTCGGATAAGTAAAATGTGCCTGCTTCCCACTCTTTTATGCACTTTTTGTGCAGATGAGTAACATGCAGTTGTACTTCAAAAAAAATCAACTTATACTTATCAGCATCATTAAACACAACTGAACAGAAGCTGCTATCATCAGTGAATACTCTTCAGCATAAGAAGGGCAGTAAAATATATTTCTTTACTGTCTCCAGACACTTTTCAAACTACTGTTGTTTAAGTGAGTCTCTGCAAACTAAGCAAGAAAAGAGTTTCTTTCATAAAAGAATAATCCAAGCACCACTGAAGGTTGATTAAAGGGTTCTCACTGACAGTATTGGGCTTGGATTCAACCCCTAACATGAGGAATTTTAAGGGAACATTTATTTTACACAATTATAACAAACCTTACACTGCTCCCAAGTCTACCTTCCCTGTTGAAAGTCATAGCAGATCAAAACTTTAAGTCTTCAGAGAATCCCTCTCCTGGCTTGCCTTCGCAGGTCCCTATTTTTCCTGACTTAACCATTATTGAAAATTTCTTTCGAGTCTCTATTCACATTGATCTGGGCTGCTGCTGAAGGAGTGACTGGCAAACTTGGATCAGCAGATCACAAAACCAAGAAGAAAGACAGCAAGTGAGCATGAAACTTTTGAGAACTACTGAGGAACAGGCTGGTGAAGTGGAACATAGAAAAGAAGTCATGTGTGCAGCAGATATTAATGCGGTACACAGTCCATAATTTCTTTTAAGCGCAATATCTATGGAGGAGAAAGAGAATATTGAGGTGTCTGGTTATGAATGCACTTAAGCAAGTTTGCATTAAGTTCCTCCTGCTAGATTAGGGGAAATTTTACAAGCCCATAGGTATTTAAGTTCTTTTAACTCTTTCAAATATTTGCTGCATTTCACTCATTATGTAGGATTCAATAAAGTAACTGCTGAATGGCTTGAATGAATCTATAGCTGCATCTATCCCAAACCCACCACTACAAAACAGCTAAAATAAATAGATCCGAAGGTAGTCTCCTTCTGCAGGATCCAACCAATAGATCAACATTCCTTTTTGTTCTTAGGACCATGATCTGCTTTTCTTATATACAACTGGGTTCACATGCACCCCCTAAAAGCCTTAAAAGCTAATCTCTTTGTGCCCACAGACCCTAACTACTTTACAAGTTTTGTTTTCAAAGCTTACAAGCCATTGAACTAGTGTTCTCTATCAAAGGAATGTGTTCAGCCACATGAAAATATGTCCTCACACAAAAAGGTGGTTTACAAAACAAACTAATGTGGAAAAAAAATCACATTTCCATTTTTTTGAGGGTTTTTCTTTCTTAATAATTTATCATAAACTTTACTGCCTCAGTGTTCATTGCAGAAACTCAAGATTTTATATTCCCAACTCAGTACTGGAATTTGTTAAAATGGCATTGGTAAAAAAATACAAAACCAAAACAAGAAACCATAACGTTGCCATCAATACTCAAAATTTCAACTGAAAATTGTCAAAATTAGCATTATTTTCTAGTAGTTGTACTCAAAATTTTATGTGCCAAAGACAGTAGCCTCTGTATATAGGGCAATATTAACATGATTCTATGCTATCTTGCTTACTTTGGGTTTACTCATAGAGCAATCATGGCATGGGTTTGGGAGGCCTGCTTCTCACTGAAACCTTCAGGTCCTGTAGTATTTATACAGCATAGCAACCATGCAGTTCAGGTCCTTGCACCAAGAAACTGAAGATGCTTGGCCAAACAGTCTCATAGTACAACCCTTCATGGAGCTCTTCACTCAGTTTCTGATCAGCTGCGCTTCTGGGCCTCAGATCATCAGTGTTTGTCAAATTAGACTCCTGTTCATGTTTCAAAGGTCCCATTCTTGGTTGGGCAGTTTTCTTTCTTGCTACTCTGTATATTTCATTTCTTCTCCCAGCTTGTTATGTTTAATTGTTTTTCTAGCCAAGAAGAAAGTTTTGTGATTCTGACCTCAAAACAGGCAGGTACACTGGCCTTGGCTGACATGTCTAGCAAGGTAAAAAGAACATCTTCCTGGTGATCATTCTCAACTGAAAGCTAACTTAATAATAACAAAAATCCTTCGGCTCAT
The DNA here is from genome assembly GCF_000687285.1 of Phaethon lepturus. NCBI lineage: Eukaryota > Metazoa > Chordata > Aves > Phaethontiformes > Phaethontidae > Phaethon > Phaethon lepturus. Next base: position 96,503 of record NW_010532670.1, read on the forward strand.
CCAGGGTATTTATACTGAACTCTGTGCATGCATAGATAGAATGGTTATGGAGAGTGTCTTCTTGAGGATCAAAGTTGTATATAAGCATATATATATATATAAGTAAGGTAAGAACAAAATTTTAGATATGTTGCATGATCATCTCTGTTGTGTGACAAATGAGGCATCAAGACTGTATGATGGTAGCTACTTACATAACTATGTATTTCCATGTATTGTAAAACAGTACCACGTATTTTTTTAGTAATTCACAAGTTATTGCAAGCTTGTCTTCATCTTTACTGACTTCAGGAAACAAACAAACAGTATTTCCATGCATGTTGCTTCTATGCTTCTGTCCTGGTTGTTCTGTCTAAAACATATTACCTAGTTGAAGACATTTCAAAGATATCTTCTTGTTCTGTCACAGGGATAGCCAGTGGTCAGTTAAAACCCCCATTATTTTATGGCAAAGGAAATATTATTATCTACAACCACATTTGGTCTGAGTTGTAGTTTTAAACTGTTTATTTGGCTTAAATTTCTATAATTGTTTTTCACTACATATTGAAAAAAAAATTTAATATGATTTGCAATGCTACAGAGGTATTCTGTGAATTGCTTATGAATCATGTTGTTGTTTCACATCTGAAAAAAAGTGTTACAGAAGTAAAGTAAATCTAAGAAAATTAATTTGGATCCTGTTTTGTTGCTAATTCTGATTTCTGCCCACAGCAAAGTTAAGTATATAATTCACTTTTCCTGAATTTTGGATATCTGGCTCCTCACTATGTATTCTAGTAGTTTACCAAAGTGGTATGCTTGAATTGAGAATCCTCAGAGCTGTCCCAGAAGTTTCTCTACTTTTTTGTGTTCTGGTATCTCTCAAAAACTTCCATTCTTTCTTGGCATGCAATGTTCTTTGAATTCTTTCAGTGCAGACTGATAAGTGGCTTTTACTTCCTCAAAAAACTCATAGGCACAGTGCCTCTAACCCAGCTATACACAAGGTACAGGTTTTGCCTATATTTGGTAGCAGCAGCTCCTTGGACAGAGAGAAAAAATTCTTTTTTTGGAGCTCCTCTGTTGGCCTGCTGGATTTCTGGGGTATTCAAGCTATCTGCAGGTTTTAGATGCATGTTCTGTACTTACCTTTTACTTACTTCTCAGCTTATCAGCTATTGCTTCTGTTTCCCATAAAACATTTCATGTTAGTGATTAATGAGGTCTTGGATTTGGAATGTAAAACTGGAAGTTTAATATATCAACAGGTAAAATAACAAACATTTGACAAGAAAGCTTGAGGAGAGAGGATTTGTCAGGCTGCTTACTACCTACAATTATTGTGAATTTGAATCTTACAAATGGGCCTTTCCCACCCACAGGCCCCAGTCTCTGTCAGCACTGCTTCTCCTTACAGTGAGACTTGGTTCAGTACAAAACAGGTACAAGAACAGTGCCTAGGAATATCTGGCCAAGATTTTATCTTTCAATATTGCAGTCTTTCTCTTCACAAAATCATGTAGTGCCACACAATTCCTGCGGAAAGAAGGAAACAAGCGCAGCACCATGTGTTCACTTCTTTATATAATACTCCCATCTAGCAATTAGATCTTTATCAGGACAAAAGAGAAAGGAAAGGAAGGGAAGGGACTAAGATTTTGTATGAAGGAACATCAGATTGTTCCCTAACAATCAAAATAGTGGTATGTCTTATCAGACCTGTAAAATATTCCATAAAAGAAGATCCCTTTCCCTGTTGTAAAAGCCTGTAGTTTAAACCTGAACAAAGAACAACAGGCAAACCCTTAATAAAACTGATTTCTTGTGTAAAGAGTGCTTTAAAATTTGAGGACATCTCTTCATTGAGAAATGTTTCACAGAAGGTATTTATTACTTCTAACCAAGATTTCCATTTTGAAGGTACATATCTTGTTGCAGTTTGAATATGTAACTTGCATAATCATTTGCAAAAAATGTTTACTTATAAAGCACTCTCTACCTACTGGAAAGTTTCTATAAAAAATTTGCTGGATTTTTTTTATCAGTAATTGTCTGATATCGTGAATACTGAGATGTTGTAGGTAAAATGTAGCAAGTTTATAGAAAGGCCTTAATTGTTTTCTGAAATAACAAGCTATTTGAAGTTTTAAAATATGTAGATTAGCTGGAAAATTACTAATTATCTGGCAATACTTAGGCAACATCTTACCAAAATGATAAGGACAGGCTTTACTTCACCAATGGTTGATAAGAAAAAAAAAAGACAATTGTTTCTTTGAAGTCGTCTTTTTTCCCCCCTTAGTTTAAAGACTTTAAGAGATATTTCAGTTTTAAATGACTATTTATAGAGCAAAGGAGTTTAATAAAATGGGAGCATGAGCTATTTTGAACCATAATTTCACATCCTATTTTTAACCCTGATTGATCTAAAAGGATGTCACGGGAAATGGCACCAAAAAGAACTAAAACTCCAGCTTCAAAAATAACCTGAAAATTTTGTCTTAATAGGGTCCAAACCAATGATAAATTTGCTGTATTGAGAGCTGCATATTCAAGACCCGATGATGCAAATGATACCATTTCAAAGGCACTGAGCCAACTAGATCACAGTACTGATAACTAAATCCAACAACCTCCACAGAGATGTGCTTAAGGGCATAGAGAAACTCTGTGACCAGTGCTCCCTCTAAAAGCAGGATCTTTAAGCACCTGCAAATAGCAGAGGTTAAAAGCATCTGTGTACTTTGTATCACCAGTCTCTGGCACTGTTTTTGGGTTGGCCCTGGCTGGCAGCCAAGCACCCACACAGTCACTCTCTCATACCCCCTTCATGTATAGAGGAAAGACTGGATTTTATGGTCTGTTGTTTTCTGTCACCCTCAATAAAGCCAAATCTTTGGCTGGAGCTTTGGTGGAGCTGAATGTTGAAGTTGTCCAAGCTTTGTCCTGTGGAGTTTACAAGCTCCTCCTTTCATTAAAGGAATGAAAAGAAACATCCAGCTGTTACCTGTCTTTGCTGAGATTCTAACATCCTTTTTTTGGTCTGAAAAAAGTCTTTCCCATTTAATCTTAGCCCTAAGATTTCTGTGCTTGCCTTTGTGTTTTAAACAATCACTTTGTATTCTGAGTTAGATGTTCGATCAGATGTTCAAGGTTGATATTGCATATAAAATTAACTTCACTCACCTCTGCAAATAGTCACCTCTGGGTCAGTAGAATTCAGTAGGCCACAGTGTAACAGAGAAATAAAATAATTCTATATCCATTTGACACTACAGGAGGAATTTTAATATCTAAACCTTTGTGGATGAGGCAAATGTCTCTATGGGTGGGCATGACCCTCTCTGCAACCATTTCAGTTTATCCATCTGTAGGTAATTACCTAAAATTGTATATAGCAGCACATGAGAACTTATTATATCTAAATCTTAGAAAGTTGGTAAAATATTTCCTCTTTACTTCTTCCCCAAACATTTATATCTTATCCAAACTACACATCTTAGCATTGAATAAATGTCATTGGGTCACAGACAGGTCTGTGAAATGAGGTTTCTCATTTAGGTACTGATCAAAAGCAACTGTCGTTTCCTTGTCAGAACAGAGAAGGTGCTTCAGATGTGATCCATCTGTTGCTTACTTTATTTCTACTGTTGTTTCCCATTATGTACAATAGCCATTCCTACCAGCATAATGAAATCTCACATGTCTGTCTGTGGATGATACAAGATCAGAGTTGTATTTAGGGTGAAGTTTTTCCTTCTTCTTCTCATCGTATCACAATGACCTAAAAGAAACAGAGTCTGTTGCCTGCATCTGCAAAGTTTTATTAGCTACGGTATGTAAGCATACAAGTGTTAGCATGTAACAAGTTTGAACAACATTTTATTTAAAATTGCTTCTATGAAAACTAATAAAATGGAACAATATTGGTCTAATATGTTCTTTTATGGATCAAGTCAAATGGTGCACAGAACATTTTTATTCTTGCTAGCTAAATGTATGTAGTTATGTAATGGCCAGACTATTGCAATGGGAATACTGATGATAGTAAACAGAGGGCACTCTATTCCAAATCAAATGGGCTCAGAGATTACTAATTTTCTTTTAGAATAACAAATGGACTTGTCAAGAATAAACAGAAGGAAACCATAAAAATGAAACACCTGCTATTCCTTTTTCACAGATGTGGCTGCATATGGGCAGAGATACTTAAATATAAAATGCTTGAATTATTATCCAAAAAATTAATCACTCTGTGGTCTCAAAATGTCAAACAGAACTAATAAGAAAAATAAGAAAGCTCTGAAATCTGTACCCACTAGCACAATTCCAATGAATCTTCTACCACTAGTACCCATGTTATTGTTTTCTGAAAGGATTTTTATAAAATATCCTCTTTTGCTTCAAATTGTCATATAAGCTCACAAGTCATTAACACAGATTGATCAATTTCAGTACACTTAACAACAACATCAGATACCTGTTTAATTACAAAGAATGTATTATCTCTGAAAGAATGGAGGAGATGTCTTCCCTCAACTTTTGACATTAAGATTAAGATATTAAAATTTTGGCTTCCCTTTTGAAACAAGCACCAGCCAGATCTGGATAAACAGTGATGGTATTTATTGATTCTTCTGTTCCCTACAGGAATATATGGGTTCTATTTAGGTCAGTCACCCAGGGGAGCTGCTCGGATCTGGCCCTATCAGCAGCGGAGCAGCAGATCTTGGCACATAGGAGATTTCCTGAGGCAGGGAAACACCAGGGCAGTGGAGAGACCTGTCGGGAGCCAGCAGCTTTCACAGGAGGTGCTGAGGAGGCCTGGGCATTGCCAGACCAACAGCAGCCCACCCTCACACCTATAAAAAGCAGCCTAGGGAGTGTGAGTGACCAGGAGCACTGCCAACAGAGTGTGGTGCAGCAGTTTGTGTGGAAGGGTGTAATCATCCTACCAACTCAGGAGGTGAGCTCAATTGGTGGTCATCACTTCTCAGAAGGAGCTTAGCTATGGTATCCACCCAGCAGAAATCCATGTCCTCTGCACTCACCAGGGTGGATGAGGTAACCCAGATGGAGCTCCCACAAAATCATGCAGCCATCCAGGTCTCAGGATACAGAGAGTTCCAGAGCCTCTCACTGGTAATGGATGGCAGTAGTGAGAACAGCTGTGTGAGGTGTGATCAGGTAGATGATCTGCTCAGCCTGGTGGCAGAGCTACAAGAAAAAGTAAAGAGGTTAAGGAGTATCAGGGAGTTTGAGAAAGAGATAGATTGGTGGAACCATGCTCTGCCCTGCCTGAGACAGAAACAGGAACAGTCCCCAGAAAAAAAAACCCACAAGATCAAGGGGATTCTGCCAAGCCAACTCTCCATGATATTTGAAAAGTCATGGCAGTCAGGTGAAGTCTCCAATGACTGAAAAAAGGGAAACATTGCACCCATCTTTAAAAAGAGTAGAAAGGAGGACCCTGGGAACTACCCATCTGTCAGCCTCACCTCTGTGCCTGGGAAGATCATGGAACAGACCCTCCTAGAAGCTATGCGAAGCCACATGGAGGACATGGAGGTGATTCAAGACAGCCAGTGTGACTTCACTAAGGGCAAGTCCTGCCTGACCAACTTAGTGGCCTTCTATGGTGGAGTGACTGCATCAGTGGACAAGGGAAGAGCTATGAATGTTGTCTGTTTGGATTTCTGTAAGGTCTTTGACACAGTTTCCCACAACATCCTTCTCTACATTGGAGAGGTATGGATTTGGTGGGTAGACTCTTCGGTGGGTAAGGAATTGGTTGGATGGTTGCATCCAGAGGGTAGTGGTCAATGGCTCAATATCCAGATGGAAATTGGACAAGTGGTGTCCCTCAGATCCTTCTTAGTGGCTAGAAAAACATGATACTTCTTCATAAGATGTTTAACCTTTTGCAGAAAAGGATTTTATAATTGCTATTATTTCTAATTCTGATGGGTTGCAGGAAGATAATATGATAAATATGATTCCATGTAGTTTATACTCATTAATAAACATTCAGCTATATTTCACACATAATTTGGAAGGTATCAATTATATACTGTATCAAAGTTGTAATTTGCCCATTCTCTGCACTGAAAGGATGTGGCTAGTTCCAAATGAACTACAACACTCAGAGAAGAGTGAGTGAGTTATACTTTGAAGGGTAAAAGAGCCAAAGAACCAGGGCAACAGGTAGGGGGGAAACTGTGAAAGTTGTCTAAATTATGAGGAGAGAAACTGTCACTGGACAGAAGAAAATAAATCACAACATAATGGAGAGTGGAACAGGTAATTCTTGATGTGTTTGGGAATCTTTTTCAGGAATTCTTCAGACAATTTCCTGGTTCTATACCCTAACTGTCTATAGCTCTTCTAAAGTGGAGCTAAGAGAGTGTGGAAATCTGTGTGTATTTTCTTCCCTGGAAGTTTTTCTCTCTGTTTTTTTCCCCTCAGCTCCTATGCCATTCCGAGTCATCTCCCATGAGGTGAAAGTGGCAGTAGACACTGCCACAAAAGGCTGTAAGAGTGTAGCGCGCTATGTAGCGAAAGAGTGCTGTCCAGTTATAGGAACATGCACTGGCTGACTGACCTGATTCCCCTGGTGTTTACCATGCACTGAGTCTGTTGTTGGACATAAGAGGTTATTTGCTGGGCATACTTTCTACTGATTTCTTTTTTGACACAGAAAATTACCCTGGTGTTTTCAGAGCTCTCTGATTATATAAAGGGTCTCATTTGTGATTGAAAACAAGGTCTTTGCAAAAGTGTTAGTGATGACTTAAGAAGAAGAGTGAGAACGGGTGGAAAAACATGGAAGGTGTGTGTGTACTGCTTATACTTTGAGTGTGCTGACTTGTTTGAGTGTATGGCCCAATAAAGTACTGACAGCTGAAGTCCTGAAACTGAGTTCTACATGTCCCTAGTGCTTCTCACTGTGCAAATTGGCTTCAAAGATATCTGCTGTGGAATAGATGATGAATTGTGACTAAAGATGGTTATAGACATAGATATCTAATTATTATATCTAATTATTAATTTATTCAGATAAATCAGTGTTCTAGAGACTTGGGGAAGCCTTGGGATTCTTGGATGATTCTTGCACTGGCTGTTTATTTCTCCTGGTGTTGGTCTAGAGTATAGTTAACTCAATCAGGAATATTATTTACTCCTCCAAATTACCTTGCAAAGACTAAGCCACACTCAGGCCTGTAATAATTTGGCAGTAAATCATTTACAGCATGATTCAGAGCTCTTCTATGTCTGTGGAACTTGCCTCATTAACTTCAGTGGACTTTGCTGACAGTGCATGTAAAGAGATTGATAGATTAAGAGCATAGCAGTAGTAAAGGTTTAGCTAAACCCTAGGCTTAACTGGGCGTGTTGATACAATTTTACCTAGATATTTCGCTTACAGCTTATGATGGCTGTGAGCTAAAACTATGCTAGCTGCTTAGCAGAAGTGTTTGGTTGTCTGCTGGAACTCTTCTGCCTTTGAACAAGTTGATAAACAAGTGGAAAGTTCAGCTGTAAATAAAGAATACCACCATCTCAATATTAGAACAGCTGCTAGATGTAAGTCTGAAAGGGCTTTGGTCAAGTAATATGGAACAAAATACTCCAAGTTATGGGCAAGCTATGTAACCAAACATGGTTTAGGGAGCATTTGCAATAATTAATGTATGAAGCTGTCAGAACCCTGAGGGCACTAATAGGCCTTAATAGCTCTGACCAACCTCACCTGGGGCCTCCAGCCACATGAGATCAAGAACTCCATTTAAACTTGACCCTGACGTGCAGAAACAAACCTCACAACTCAAAAGAGTTATAAAGCAGGTATGTTTATTACGGTGCCAGGTGCAATGGGGATCGCTCCTCCTAACTTGCACACCGTTTCGGCAAGCAGGCAAATATTTATTATACAAAAGCATACATATTCATCTGATTACACAACATAAAACATACATATGCATAAGTGAGGCGGACTAGTTCAAAAGACTTGTGTTAGCAGTTTATGTTATCAATGTGCAGGCTCAGATCTGTCTCTGGTGGTCATTTACTTCTTCAGGGGTCTTATCTTCCTCTTCCTCTTCTGTCCTTTAGATGAACTTTAGTCCTTTATGCATGCTCTCTTCTTGTTGATTTCAACAGTTTTAAACAAGCTCTAGCCAGTTTTGTGATAAGGTTAACCTTGCAGTTCCAGTTATCACTTTGTTTTAGTAAGTCTGTTCTTGACACATACCAGTCCCTGATAAGCTGAACCCTTAACAGACATCACAAATGCCAACCTTGGTAAGTGAGTTTTTAAAAAAATAAACAAAAGCCAGTATCTAAGTCATTTAAAAGATAGTTATTTCTCTGTATCAACCCTACTTAAGCCTGGCCTGGGACTGTCAGTCTGGTCTCTGAGCCTGGCCATGGGTCTTACTGAGCATGACTTCCACACACGGGGTGATGTCAGGGTCCTGCCTTGTTGTCATAAATCTGTGTCTGACCCTGTTGCCCTCACTGGGTCTCATCCAGATCCTCAAACCATAAGCTGACTTTCTTGTCTTAGCCTGATACTCTGGAGGTGTCTGATGCCCTGGGCTCAGGTTTGTTAGGTCAGAGATTTCCCTTAGCTCCTGGCCCTTGTGGTGTCCTGACAAAAGGAAACAACATAGAAAAGACATAAGAGGTGTTTTTTGAAGCTGCTTTTCTATAATATGAATATGTCATTAACTGAGAAAGCTAAGTGGGGGAGGAAGGTATGAATCTAGATTATGCAATGGTTTTATTATGTACCTTTAGAGAAATGACAGTTTTGCTGTGTGTATAACAAAAAAGTAATGCCTAATTCAGGTGTACTGGCATTCTTTGGGAAGCTGTAGTTTGTAACAACCATGCAACTCAATGAGGCAACACTACTATATATCAAAATAATATGTATTTTATTGACCTTCTTTAATTTGGTTAACCAACAGGTAGTTGCTCAACAGTCTTGTTCAGGTTTTTGCTGATATCTAGATGTTGTCAACATGGTCAAAAGCACCTGAGTGACTTTGGGAGGTATATTAAACTCCCAATACAATCAGCTTAGTACTTGTGAAGAAAATTCTGGTAGCATGTTTCGCCTTGCTAATTAAAAAGATCAGGCTGATGTTCTTATGAGAGCTCCTCTTGAAGAGGAAGGAGGCACTTAATGTTATATCATATTGGTGATCACATTCATTTATAATAGTAGAAAAACCCAAGTTTCTTCTACAGACAGCTTACAGTTAATTATTAGTATCTGTTAGCCATGTTTAGCAATTTTTAATAATCAGATCATAATTATTTTGCATGCCTGAGTTTAAAGTTTTTGAGTGCTGCTGAGATGATACTTCTTGAAACTTTCATATTATATCCTTAAAATGCAGAAGTCAGAGACAAGACCTGCATGGAAAATTAAGAACATAAAAGACCATTCAACATAGGGAGTAGTGAATTTATTCAAATAGTATATGAAGTACGGATTCCTTCAAGCTCCTGGGAATACCATCAGCACAGCAGTGTGAACAGGCATAGTTGGTACTTAATGGGTTTGGATGGATGCAGAACTGGACACATTTCTACACTGCAATTATAGGTTAGCCAGACTTTGGGAGAATGCTTTGCTTAATTCCTGTTCTGCGTCTGGAAAGCTCCAAATACGTATTTTTGAGGATCTGAGACTAAAATATTAACACTAACTGTGCATAAAATTATCAATATGAGTTTGGTTTTTGCTCAGGCACAGCTAGATCAGTGGAGTCTGAAAGCAGAAAAGTCAGCTTAGCATTCAGCTGAGAAACTGCAGGAGACTGATAATAGGGGTAAGGAGAGCAAACATGCATAATGTGAGAGCTGAGTCCAAAAGAGTAAAAATCAACCAAACTTTTGTTTTTTAATTGGTGCTAAAATGTTAGATCACATTTTAGAACCTGGACATCTCTAAAGATCAGCATGCAGTTCTGATGCCAGGGGAGACTGCTTACCTCCTGCTATTTTTAGATGCTGTAAGTAATAGGGATCAATATTTCATAGTGTCTAAAGGTGAGGTTATAGCATGAGCTAAAGGACAATGAAATAGCATACTTTTCCAGCTCCTTCCTGAAGGATACGGGTTGTATGGGTTAGGCTAAAAATTGTTTGTGCCTCCTTGCTCATTGTTGCAATCCTCTAGCAGTTCCTTGGTAACCATTACTTTGTTCAGTACTCTGTACATATGTTCTTATGTGTGGGGTGTTCTCCATCTCAGACTTCCCCAGCTGGTGTACAGGCCTTACACATCCATGTGTTTTGTAGTCCCTGTGAGCCCAGTAATTCAAAAGAGTGTCAACAGTATGTACCCTTGATATTAGGCTCCTCACATGAAATAATATCACTGTTACTGGATGTGAAGCAGACTTTTTCTGTTCACCCATGCAGAAGTTAGAGGTGAGATTTATTAGTGCTGGGTACTAATCCTCTTGGCTTCTCTACTGGGTTGTAGAACATAATAATAAAAAAAAATTATTCCTTATATCTAGCCTAAATCTCCCCTCTTTTAGGTTAAAACCATCACCCCTTGTCCTACCGCAACAGGCCCTGCTAAAAAGTCTGTCCCCATCTTTCTTGTAAGACCCCTTTAAGTGCTGGAAGGCTGCAATAAATTCTTCCTGGAGCCTTCTTTTCTCCAGGCTGAACAACCCCAACTCTCTCAGCCTTTCTTCAAAGGAGAGGTGTTCCAGCCCTCTGATAATTTTTGTGGCCCTCCTCTGGACCCTCTCTGAACCCTTGTGTTCCTGAGCTCAACTGTTTTCAATAATTTAATTGTCCATGTCAGTCTCCTCCTAGACTTTGTCAACAGGACTACCAATAAATTTACTAAAAATACATGGCACAAAATTGTATTTAGGAGCCCTGGAGCCTGGGAATATTTCATTAGTAATGCAGTCTCTAGAGCCAAAGTATACCCCTGTGAAAAGAACCTGTATGAGGCCTCATAACTAAGTCTTCCAAAAGAGTGGATTTCTCTCTTAAAGAAACCAAATTATAGTAAATATTAATGTAAGGTCAGAGAAGGAAGAAATTGTAAACTAAGACAGCACCTTCACTGTTCTTTTTCCTGTCTGTATGTAGCTCTTCTCTGCCAAATCAGTTGGACTAAGTACTTCATTCTTAATTTCTCTACAGAACTTCATTCAGCATGCCTCGGTTCAGAAGTTTGGAGTAACAGTTTAAGCAAGTACTGCCCAGATTGGAATCATCTTTAAATAGGGCTCCTGGAGTAACTTTGTGTTGTATTCTTTAGTTTTTCCTAAATCAGTGGTAGGTTTGCTCTCTCAGGCTGGAAGGACCTGGCTTTGCTCATTCCTATGTCTGTTGCATGAAGATGTAAGATTGCTTTAAAAAAATTTCTATAATGTTTGTAAGGAATGAGAGATATTAGCATAAAGAAGGTTCTTTGGACCTATAACATTGAGACATAACTATTGCTCTGAAAGCTCATTATCTTTTTATAAAGAGTTTCCATATCAAATGGAAAAACTTTTTTTTATCATTTACTATTATTTTTAGAAAATTCAAAAGAGTTGGTCATGAATGTTTTGAGAGTGTATCAGATTCAGAATCTCTCTGACAGATAATTTGAAACCTGACAGACCTAACAAATATCTTATTAGTCTTCTGATGAAACCAGGGATGTAAATTCAATGTGGGTGAAACATGATCACTTTGATTTGTGGAATGCCTTGGGATGTAAGATACTGTATGCCAGAACAATTTAAAAGGACATTTTTCTTCCCTATTTGGTTATGGAAAAGTGTGTAGCTTAGAGGTAAGGTAGGAGTCAAGGCAGCAAGCATTTTTCTTTCCTACTCTGTTCAGCAAGAAACAAATTAAAGTCAAGAGAAGGGAAAAAGTTCTAATAGAAAATTGAACAACAAATTGAATATCTGTTTAAAAAAGCAGGACCACAAGTTCCATTAGTAACACTGAAAGCAACATTTGCGTTTAATCACCACGATTATATCCATTTGACTGTCTTCTGCAGTTGTAAGCCCAGAATGCCTCCAAAAGTCACTGGAAAAAATATTAAATGATACAACACATTTAAAGTAAAAAATCCAGCTTCTGCTACTGTCCCTAGATAGTCTGATTTTAAGACAAGGAAACAGATGGCAGCATCAGGTTTATATTTATCAGTGTTAGAGGCTGCTTTTCAATGGAAGGTTTATTTGGCTCCTGTCATGAGGTCCAAGTGCAGAACTGAAAACTGCTATTGCATCTTAAACAAGTGGTATTAGTGGAGGGGAGACAAATCCTTTAACTCCATGGTTAGGGCTGGTGATGTTTGCTTAGAATAGAAGACATGGGTGTTTACTTCATGCCTTTGCCATCCCAAGTAAGTTCTTTTGTCTTTCAAGGTCTATTCACATAAGGTGGATGGGAGGGCAGTTTCACTGTGAGAATAATAAAGATTATTAACAGAATATATCTGAGCCACTGCCCAGCTATAGTATATGGCATATCACAGCTAGAGCAAATAAGACTAAAATAAGATAAAAATCCTCAAATTAAACCCTCTAAAAATTATAACTGGATGAAGTTTCTATTGGAGTCACAATCATAACCTTTAGAAGACAATGCCCAAACCTAATGAATTTCCTTGCTTGCATCTCAGAAGTGCTCCTTCATGCTTTTTATTCAATGGAGGACATAATTCTCCTTGTTATGTTCACAAAGGGCATCTGCCCTTGATAGAGTTATTTCAGCTTTATACCAGTACAAGAACAATGTCAAGCCCAGTGAACCAGTGTTTGCTCAATTAGAGCCAAGGAAATCTCCACGCAGTCACAAATCAAGTACTCGAGTCCTTCCCTGCTCTGCTAATGGTTATATGGTGCTGCTCACATACAGATAAATCCTGGAGATCCTAGGCAGGAGTTACTCATTCATGACAATATGTATGTCTGCATATATGTGTATCAATGTACACATATGCATGTATATATGTGAGCATGCATATCCTTATATGATACCTTTTTATTACAAGACATTTTTTCAAGTATTCCCAAATACAAGAACCATTTTGAAGAAAGCAGTTGTGTAAGGCAGACCTAGACACCACTGCTGTGTTTTCCTAGCTTTCCTTTTTGGTATCATTGCATATGAGACTGCACATACCAATATCTCCAATTTCCTGTGCCGATAGCTCTGCATTGTTGGTTACCTTGGTCTGCAGGTGTAGTCACTAGGCTTAAGTAAACCGGTGGAATAATTCGGTTGTTCAACTAATTGGCTATAGTGCAGTAACAGGAATCACAGATGTACCATGTGGTGGTGATATATACCAAGCTGGACCACAAATCTGTGCATGCAAGTTTGCAATATCTGGACAGATATCTCTGAAGATATTGCTAGTCTTTTGACTTTTATTTCTCAAAAAGACGACTGGAAAAATTGGGCAAACACAACTCATTGTCATTTTGTTTGTTCATTCAAATAGAAAAGATGCCATTTTGTTTCACTTGCAATTTACAAAGCTTTACTAACTACTTTTCTGATAATGCATCACAAACTTAGCTCCTGGGAGTAGTGTTTCAGAGTGAGTAGTGGGTCAGAAACCAGTGGAATTGTTAAACTCTGTTTGTAATGTATAGAAGGCTTGGAAAATCCAGCTATTATTGTGACTGGCTTGACTAACCTCACCTTTAGCTTTTGGGATTCTCAAATGTTTGCTTGCTAGCAGCTGCTTATTACAGCATTTTTTTCCTCAAAAAAAATAATAAAAATATATAACCCTCCCAAAAACAAATCTCAAAATGTCAGATCCCAGAAGAGGATCCAATAAAACTAGAGTGGCCTGTTACAGTCAGAATGATAGCCATTAGTTCAGCTCTGAATATCAGGAGACATTTAGCCAAGCATACTTGCTGGCTGTTGAATCTGCTTTGACATAGACCCATTTTTCTACAGATTGACAGTTAAAAACTAGGTTCTCTACAGTCTGTAAACTGTGATTTTTTTTTTTTTTTTATTTACTGCTTCCAGCAGTAATTTGAAAAACTAATGCTAATGGAGATTTATAATAATGAGCTCTTTGAGTGAATATCCCCATTAGCTGCTCTATTTTCAAGACCTCTCTTTTAATATTAAAAGTTGCCTTTTTTTTTATTTAACACTATTTTTCTCCTTTTGCCTTTTTGCCATTACTGTTTTCAACAGAAAAACTCCTAATTATCCTGGGTACTCAGTCCCTTCTACTTATAATTGTTTCTTTATCCATCATTATAGTGTGATCACACTAATGATAGTTTCTAATACCTCTGTGGTGTAATTAATGTAATATTGCAGGCTGAAAACCATTTCCAGAAGTCTCTTAACTTTTATATGTTCATTTGCGGCTATCAAATAATGTGCATACACTCTGGAACACAGGAGCTGCCATAAAAGAGCACAGTAGTGTCCATCTACTGTGATATCCCATCTCAGACCACAGCCAATCACACATATTCCAAAAGAAAATATAATTTTCCCATTGGCCATAATAGTAAAAATAACTGAATAGCACTGCCTCACCCATGGGGGAAGTTTGTTGCGATTGCATTCAACTGTTGTAGCATATCATCCATATCATTCACTTCCAGTACAAAGCCCTGCTAAATGCACTGATGTCTGGGGCATTTTGCAGATCAAGGAAAGTGAAGAGGGAAGATTAATATGTCTCATTAAAATGATGGGATTCCTCTGCATTCAGTCTGAATGTAGCAACCAGAGCGGTGTCTGAACTTGCACTCCTCTGTCTTTGCTTTGAATTATTCTGATTTTACATGGAGTCATCCCTACTCTCTGGCCTGCCCAAGTACTCCCTCTCCTAATAGAAGACTGGGCTGTCCATATGCCGTGATGTCCTGCACATCTCTTGCTACATTCCCCAATTATGCTGTGATATCTGCATTGTGTTTCATTTTCTGGCCTGCACTTACTCTCTGTGTGATTCAGGATGTGTAAAGACAAGTTTTAACTTGCTCTCACTGACTAGGTGCTTGTGATTGGTTTTAAAGGCAAATCTGTTAATTGGAATGGGGGTGGGGGAGCAGAGCAGACCTAGTCAGTGAAGTGTGGCTGTGTCTCCAATCTTGCATCTCCATGCAATATAGAAGCCTTATCTACAGGTTTTAGGAAATTCCCACTTCAGAGATTCTTCACAGCACAGAGCCCTCTATGGCATAAACATCACTTTATTTTAAAAACGGTTTGCTGATAGTTCACTGAATAATATTTACCTAGGATATATACACCTTACCGGCATTCC